>NC_134778.1:9904091-9906591 GCF_046742065.1 Oratosquilla oratoria
TTCTATCAATCACAGTGATCTCCATTTTATATATTTCACTCTGGTATTTTCGAGTCTGTCGGCTTTAGTCAGTTATTGAGGAACGGCGACCACATATGAAAATGGGAAACGTCAACAGGAAAAGAAGAAGAAGAAGAAGAAGAAGAAGAAGAAGAAGAGAAGAAGAAGAAGAAGAAGAAGAAGAAGAAGAAGAAGAAGGAGAAGAAGAAGAAGAAGAAGAAGAAAAAGAAGAAGAAGAAGAAGAAGAAGAAGAAGAAGAAGAAGAAGAAGAAGAAGAAGAGATCCTCTTGATGTAGACCTCTTCTGGGGGCAGCTAGAGTAAATATACAAGTCGTCATTAGAAAAATCCAAGAACATAAAGCTTTAATAATTACTTGGCTACAATGATGTAATCTTTTAATTCTTTTTTGTTTGTAATTACGGTGACGCTATCACAATGGAAGATATCAATCCTCCCCTAGGGAAACTGTTCTGGATTAAGACAGGTGATTTTATTCAAATGGGAAAAGTATTTCTGTATTTTCACGGATTTGTTGAAATTCTCTGGTTAACTCTTCAAAATACAGAAGTTACTTTAATCCTTTCTCTGTGGAGGGAGTCTTCACCTTATTTGAATAAAATCACCTGACGGCACACAAAGTAAACGGCTAGAGTGGATAGACCCGACAAAGACAACGCCCCAAACTGCGCTTAGTTAACATAAGGATTAAGAAACAGTCGTGCATTTCTGTTTTATGCTGGTTAAGAAAATATTTCACGGAAAAAAGTGTTGGCGATCATAATGAATAATAATAAAAAGATCCATCAGATGTTCGTCTGTTCCTAAATGATTTGGGATAAGTAAATATAAAAAAAAAGAATAACATAAGGAGAAAATAAAATAAAATAAAGGAAAAAGAGAGATTTAGAGATTTAGAGATTTAGAGAGAGAGAGAGAGAGAGAGAGAGAGAGAGAGAGAGAGAGAGAGAAAGAGAGATTCCATATAATTTCCGTGTACTTCTTCATTGTTTAGGTTCAGAAAAAAAAACATACGAGTAGAATAAAAAGAAAATCATATTTATTTCTCTCAGTCCTATGTTACAGCAACAGGTTCGAACAGACGGGAACAAGACCCTTGGGACGGGAGCAGATCGGGGCAGCAGGTCCTTTACATATCGGAGCACCTAAGCTTCCTACCACTTGTGTCCGTAGCCGCCCCCTCCTCCTCCTCCTCCTCCGATGGCGCCTCCTACAAATCCTCCGGCGACGAAGCCTCCGCCGACGGCCCCGCCGAGTCCTCCTCCGCCGAGTCCTCCTCCAAAGCCACCACCGTGGCTGCCTCCAAAGCCACCACCGTGGACTGCGTGAACCACTGGGCGGACAACAGGACGGACCACAGGCTGTATCACTGGCCGAACAACAGGACGGACAATAGGGCGAACCACCGTCTTGTGTACTACCTTACTGACGCCTCCCAAGCCTCCGCCACCGTGACCGAAGCCGCCACCACTAAGGCCGATGCCGCCACCGAAGGCGACACCGCCACCAAAGCCGCCGCCGCCGCCGCCACCGAAGCCTCCACCGCCGTAGCGGCCGCGGCCTCTCCCGAAGCCTCTGCCTATGCCTCTGCCTAAGCCGCGCCCTCCAAATCTGCGACCAAATCCGCGGCCGCCGCCGCCGCCATAGCGGAAGCCTGGTGTAGCTCCCGGTTCGGCGTCTGGTTCACCCTCGGGCAAGCCCAGGCAGCAGGCGAGTATGGCCGCGAGTAGGAGCGACAACAGAACCTGAAAATAGAGGAGAAGGGATCAGAACACTCACCAGGTTCCCAGACGAAGCGGAAGAACAAAAATTTTTGAAGGCGCCAGCAAGACCCGTGGACACTGCGTGGCGTCTTAGGAAATTTCAATTCTGGATATAAAACAATCCACTAATATTTGTGAATATGCGTGCGTGTGTGTTCCAATAAGTCAATCAATTATCAGATATTTGCAGTACACTGCTGAGCAAAGGCTTCTCACAAGTTTTCCCGTGAGTCTCACGACAGTGCCAACCCCTGATACCTCACTCCTGCAAATTTTTGTGTTCAACATTTACGCTCTATGCGTGGTGTCCCTCCTCCATACTTGTCTCGTGGCTTTCAGGCAGTGACACACTTTGTCACCCCCATCCCACCTTCCAGCTACTTGCACAGCCCAATTCCACTCCGTTTATTTATTACCTCTGCAATAACTCTTGTCTTCTCTCTTACTCAACTTGCCATTTTCCTATCTCATTTAAGTAGTAGTCTCAACCTTGCTCTCTTTGGGGTCCTTAGCTCTGTCTTTGTAATTTTCCCCCAAGTTTCATACCCGTAGATCGTAGCTAATACTATACATTGGCCGTAAACTTTGCGTTTCAGGGAAACAGGTAGGAGGAAACATGGGCTGGGAGTGAAGCATCTATTCCTGACGTTTCGTCTACTGACTTTGGGATCCTTTATCCACAGTTTCATACCCGTAGATCGTAGCTAATACTATACAT
>NC_134778.1:9921591-9924091 GCF_046742065.1 Oratosquilla oratoria
AACAAGACCCTTGGGACGGGAGCAGATCGGGGCAGCAGGTCCTTTACATATCGGAGCACCTAAGCTTCCTACCACTTGTGTCCGTAGCCGCCCCCTCCTCCTCCTCCGATGGCACCTCCTACAAATCCTCCGGCGACGAAGCCTCCGCCGACGCCCCCGCCGAGTCCTCCTCCGCCGAGTCCTCCTCCAAAGCCACCACCGTGGCTGCCTCCAAAGCCACCGTGGCTGCCTCCAAAGCCACCACCGTGGACTGCGTGAACCACTGGGCGGACAACAGGACGGACCACAGGCTGTATCACTGGCCGAACAACAGGACGGACAATAGGGCGAACCACCGTCTTGTGTACTACCTTACTGACGCCTCCCAAGCCTCCGCCACCGTGACCGAAGCCGCCACCACCAAGGCCGAAGCCGCCACCGAAGGCGACACCGCCACCAAAGCCGCCGCCGCCACCGAAGCCTCCACCGCCGTAGCGGCCGCGGCCGCGGCCGCGGCCTCTCCCGAAGCCTCTCCCGAAGCCTCTGCCTAAGCCGCGCCCTCCAAATCCGCGAAATCCGCGGCCGCCGCCGCCGCCATAGCGGAAGCCTGGTGTAGCTCCCGGTTCGGCGTCTGGTTCACCCTCGGGGAAGCCCAGGCAGCAGGCGAGTATGGCCGCGAGTAGGAGCGACAACAGAATCTGAAAATAGAGCAGAGGGGATCAGAACACTCACCAGGTTCCCAGACGAAGCGGAAGAACAAAAAATTTTTGAAGACGCCAGCAAGACCCGTGGACACTGCGTGGCGTCTTAGGAAATTTCAATTCTGGATATAAAACAATCCACTAATATTTGTGAATATGCGTGCGTGTGTGTTCCAATAAGTCAATCAATTATCAGATATTTGTAGTACACTGCTGAGCAAAGGCTTCTCACGAGTTTTCCCGTGAGTCTCACGACGGTGCCAACCTCTGATACGTCGCTCCTGCAAATTTTTGTGTTCAACATTTACGCTCTATGCGTGGTGTCCCTCCTCCATACTTATCTCGTGGCTTTCAGGCAGTAACACACTTTGTCACCCCCACCTCACCTTCCAGCTACTTGCACAGCCCAATTCCACTCCGTTCATTTATTATCTCTGCAATAACTCTTGTCTTCTCTCTTACTCAACTTGCCATTTTCCTATCTCATTTAAGTAGTAGTCTCAACCTTGCTCTCTTTGGGGTCCTTAGCTCTGTCTCTATAATTTCCCCCCAAGTTTCATACCCGTAGATCGTAGCTAATACTATACATTGGCCGTAAACTTTGCGTTTCAGGGAAACAGGTAAGAGGAAACATGGACTGGAAGCGAAGCATCTATTCCTGACGTTTCGTCTACTGACTTTGGGATCCTTAGCTCTGTCTCTATAATTTCCCCCAAGTTTCATACCCGTAGATCGTAGCTAATAATATACATTGACCGTAAACTTTGCGTTTCTGGGAAACAGGTAGGAGGAAACGTGGACTGGGAGTGAAACGTCTATTCCTGACGTTTCGTCTTCTGATTGTTTCAACGTAGACGAAACGTCGGCAATAAACGTTCCATTCCCCAGTCAACGTTTCCTTTGCCGTATTTAAGCAACTTGTTCACGTGGATATTAATTTTCAAACGGCTAGGAAGCATCTCATGATGTTTATGTAGTTCTCAAACGTTTTCCATCCAATTGTAATACAAGTTATCATATAATTTTCATGATTTTAGGTCATTTTAACATTTGGTCTAGGTGATTATACTAATCAATTTCCTCTGGTGTCTCGCTATCAATTGTATTTGTTTTTCTTTGAAGCTGAACGTCGCTTCAGACCTAATTTGAGACTTTATTCGTTGACATCACTGAGTATTTTTTGCAGGTCTTCTGCTGTTTCTGAAATGAGAAATATACCATTCACAAATCTGAGCAGATTAGGATATTTTCCATTAATGTTCATGTCTTTCTTTTCTCAATTTATCTCTGAAAATTCCTTCGAGGTAAGCTGTAAATAACTTATGTGAAATGATATCACCCTTCCATACTCCCTTCTCGAATTTGATTTTCCATCATTTTACGTAGTCGAATGGGAGCAGTAGCCTTTTGCGTAGAATTATTACAATGTATTCTTTTGTATCCTGCCTACATACACAATCCAATATTGCCGTTTGTTCTGTGAAAGCTAGGCACAAAGACGTATGCTTCTTTTCTTGCGAAGTAAGGAGGAACTCCTGAATCATGGAGCCATGTTACATTGAGTGGTTGAATTAGATTAATTATAATATGAATGAGAGTTACATTCGTAAAGTTTCATCTCACTATCTCTATCGGCCAGGCTTTTTTAGATCCGTTAATAATGTCTTACTGGATTTTTTTTTTCATTATTCAGGTTACTTCATATATAAATACATATGCATGGAAGATTTTACCTCTTGATAGTCTTCAAACATCTTCTCTTTTTTCAGTTTCTTTCTATGGTCTACTGCTGTTTCCTGGTCCCATTACAAGAGATCGTG
>NC_134778.1:9926591-9929091 GCF_046742065.1 Oratosquilla oratoria
ACGGAAGATGTAATATACGAAAGCGCTCTGCTTCGTTAGTTTCTTTTTCCAAGTGGTCTACTTTGCATAAGTGAACACACGTACCCGTGTTCTTATTAGCATATATATATATATATATATATATATATATATATATATATATATATATATATATATATGTATATATATGTATATATATATATTTATATATGTATATATATACACATATACATATACATATGTACATATATATACATATATATATATATATATATATATACATATATACATATATTTTGGAAATGGACTCATCTGCTGGGATTCGAACCCTTGCCTACGCGGCTTGCGTCTTGTAAGACAAAGACCTTACCGATCACGCTATCTCGACCCTACAATATATATATATATATATATACACATATACATATATATATATATATATATATATATATACATATACATATACATATACATGTACATATACATATACATATACTTGTGAATGTAAGTCCCTGTAGATGTTTTTTAGCTCTTTCTCAACGTAGGGGACTCAAACATGTGGCTGTGCTTGACACTGCCTGTAACAAATATCAAAATTTTCTTACGGTTGTAATTGGGTTGTACTTCTTCATTACAATTTGATTTCTCAGAACCTTTCCACAACTACTTCGGTTATATTTCCTTCTGGTTCGGACAGATTATGCCTTTTCCTGTGGCTTCTACGTCCTCTTTCGACGTTCTATGAAGGAGGAACGTGTAATGATTATAATTTATTTTATATTATTTGTTTTTGTTTTGTTATCATTTGTCTGTCTGATTTTCATTTATTATTAGTTATATGTCAATTGATTATTATTTACCTGTTTGTTTATTATCTAACTATACCTATGCATTTATTTATGTATTTTATTTGTTATTTACATTATTATAGTTTTTATTTATCATTTCATTATTATTATGATTTTTTTCGCATCCGACCTAGATATGGACCAAAAGGTCTCCTGTCGGCATGCTCCGCCTTTGTAATCCTTTGACAACACCTTCCTGTGGAGCCTTCTTTAGCAAGGTTCTGTCGGTCGTGTCAGAAATCTGGGGACGCGAGACCCCGCAGAGGACACGAGGGGCACGAAAAAGGAGCACCACATCGCTCACGATTTCTACCCCCTGCCCTTTTCGATCGTTAGGTGAGACACAGTCGCGCGGGTGGCGATAAAGGATTACAAAGGATTACAAAGGCGGAGCATGCCGACAGGAGACATTTTGGTCCATATCTAGGTCGGATGCGAAAAAAAATCATATTAATAATAATAGATTAATAAATAAAAAGTATAATAATGTCAATAACAAATAAAATACATAAATGAATGCATAGGTATAGTTAAATAATAAACAAACAGGTAAATAGTAAATAATAATGAATTGACATATAACTAGTAATAAATGAAAACCAAACAGACAAATGATAACAAAAAAAAAATAATAATATAAAATAAATTATAGTCATTACAGCATCTTGCTTAGGTGTTTATTTAAATGATTTTTAAAGCTTCGAACTGAACTACATTGCACTACCTGTGCAGGAAGTTTATTTCATTCATTAACTACACGGTTGGCAAAGTTGTTTCTACCCACTTCCAAACTGAATCTATTTCCGGACAGTTTGAGACCATTGTTGCTTGTCTGATTATCATTCAATGTAAAAATTTTGTCACTTTTGATGTTGTCAATTCCCTTTAGAATCTTAAAGACCTGTATCAAGTCACCTCTGAGTCTATACGCTTTTTTAGTGAAGTGAGGACACTTTGGCCATTATACCAACGAAGCAGTGGTGGTCATAGTCCTGTATACAAACGTGGCATTATTTGCAATGCATTATTTTGCCAGTTTTCTCCATTTTAGAGCTGTCAGCTATACAGATCGTCAGAACGTCAGCGGCTATCTAGTTCAACTACACACACACACACGCACACACACACACACACACACACACACACACACACACACACACACACACACACACACACACACACACACACACACACACAAAGGTATGTGTTGAAAAATACGACGTTTTTCTGGTATCGCACTGACATTTATGACAAATGTTCATTGGTTGACATTTCTGAAAAACATGTTCTTGCGAAAACAGCTTTACACGTAGGTCGGGTCATACAGGAACTATGAACATCATCTTGTCGGGCAATAGCTGTATGTGTTTAGATAAACAGATAAGCAAGATGCTGTAACGCCCGACATTTATTTTATATTATTTGTTTATTTGTTTGTTATCATTTGTCTGTTTTTTATCATTATTTGCTTGATTTTCTTTTACTATTATTATTTACTATTTTTCGGTTTGTTTATTATCTAACTATACCAATTCATTTATCTATTTTGTTTATTATTTTTTTTATAATCTTTATTTGTTTATTTGTTTATTTATCATTATTATAATTTTTTCCGCATCCGACCTAGATATGGACCAAGAGGTCTCCTGTGGGAATATTCTTCCTTTATAGTA
>NC_134778.1:9936591-9976591 GCF_046742065.1 Oratosquilla oratoria
AATAAAACAACAAAATGTTTGATGATCAAACAGCACCAGAAAAAATATGACGTCATCAGTCCTCCTCCTCGAGGAGGACTGATGACGTCATATTTTTCTGGTGCTGTTTGATCATCAAACATTTTGTTGTTTTATTATGATTTTTTGTTTTATTTGACCAAATGACAAGACATCTTGTCATCGGAGTTTAATGGGTTAAGAACCACAGAGCTAGGGTTAGTTTGAACAAATCCGAAAGCTCAGAGCGGGCAGCTTATGAACAGAGTTGTCAAATCTCTTACATACATACATATACCAAGGCTTTTTTCCCCCTTACCAGGGGGGTAGCCAAAAAGGACAAGGCACAAAAACATTCCCACCCATTTCATCCCCGAAAACACTCCACACCCCTCCACCCTCCCTCCCATCTTAGCACCTCCTAGATGACGGGTCATCCCTGCACCCTGTCCACTGCCCTGGGTCAGAAGCAGTGTCGCAGGACACAGCACATCCACAGCAAGGCCGCTTCATTAAATCGGCGACCCCCCCCTCTCCGTCCCCCCATATAAAGGAGAGGACGGGGATAAATCCCTTCGGGCTGCGTCAAAAATTTTTGCTCACACACACAAGCTCACCCCTTCAAATCTCTTAGGGTAACAAAAACCTGAATGATCAATTCCGAGAACCTACATACAATAACAATTGATAAATTAAACTTCCACCTGATCCTGCCTTTTCATAGTCATTCAGACATCCTTCTCGTCTCTCCGAAAAGGAAGGTTTCTGGTATTGAGTCTTTTATATATTTGTCTACGGCTTGAGTTAGTTTGAAAAATTATATAAATGAGCAAAATATTTGTTTAGTGTGACAGTTTGAATGAAATGGTCTCCCTGGATTCAAGCTCTTGAATGACGACGATAGTTTAGTTGCTCCTTATTTGGCCATAATTTAAACAAATATTTCCTTCAATTGTACATATATTCCCACAATAATGAATACATAATATGAATAACTCAAACTTTATAATAGTGATAAGTTTACGCAAAATATATAGAACATAAACCTAATATATGAATAGTGAGTATGACGTTACACTTTTATTGGAATGCAGAATCTACAAAACTAGTGACGTCATGTCGTTTTTTATTATCAGATTTGTTCAGCCCTTGATTCAGTGTAATATAAGTCATGTTTGAATTAGTTGAAATAACCTGAATTTGTACAGAACTTTCAATAGAAATGACGTGAGCCCGGCACGGAACCAAAGCATTGACAAGCTGGTGAGTTTGGTCATTCTTTAGAATCCGACCTTTTGCAACGTTCGATATCAGCACCCTCGGGGGATATTTCTTTTTAGCCTCTGTTAAAAAATACACACACACACACACAAACACACACACACACACACACACACACACACACACACACACACACACACACACACACACACACACACACACACACACACACACACACACACACACACACACACACACACACACATATATATATTAACTTAACCGATTGCGTGCTAGCACAGGTTTGAGTCCTTGGCTGTACCTCGTTTCAATTTCTGCATGTTGGCCTCCTCGAGTCCCTCGATGTTGATGGCTTAGAATAAAAATGTGTTGTGGTTGATAAAAATGTATATCTATTCACTGGGACCCAATCACTGCTGTACAAATACTTTCCTGCATTCGTATACTTACCAATTGTAGTATTATAGTGGAGATGGGTTAAACGCAAAATTTCGTGTACGTGTATGTAACTCGAGCATACAAATACATAAGAAAAGTTGCACTCAATTTATATATCCCTTGATGGCGCAATCGATTAAGTCATTGACACTTGTCACGTGCTAGCACAGGTTCGAGTCCTTGGTTGTGCCGCGTTTCAATATCTTAGAATTATAGTGTCTTGTGGTTGATAATATATATATATATATATACATATATATATATATATATACATATATATATATATATATATATATATATATATATATATATATATATATATATATATATGCAATGAAAACACTAAGAACGTGTGTTCACAAAGGCGGTAAGTAACCACCAGAAAAAAACTAACGAAGCAGAGTGCTTTCGTATAATTACATCTGGTTCGTTAGTTGACTTTTTTCCTGGTGGTTACTTCCGCATATATGTATATGTACATATATATATTTATATATATATTTATATATATATATATATATATACATACATATTCATATATATATATATATATATATATATATATGCAAAGTAGACCACTTGGAAAAAGAAACTAACGAAGCAAAGCGCTTTCGTATATTACATCTTCAGTGCAACAAGTACATAGTGATAGGAATACATAGACATTATATACATGATACAAAGGGGACTAGGACAGTTTTGAATAAGCATACCGACCAATTACCCCCTAGAGAGCGGAAGGTCATTGTCAATTATCTTACGATGGTCGGGCGACATTAGGTCACAGTCGCCACAGTCGCGACTGTGACCTAATGTCGCCCGACCATCGTAAGATAATTGACAATGACCTTCCGCTCTCTAGGGGGTAATTGGTCGGTATGCTTATTCAAAAACTGTCCTAGTCCCCTTTGTATCATGTATATAATGTCTATGTATTCCTATCACTATATACTTGTTGCACTGAAGATGTAATATACGAAAGCGCTTTGCTTCGTTAGTTTCTTTTTCCAAGTGTCTACTTTGCATAAGTGAACACACGTACCCGTGTTCTTATTAGCATATATATATATATATATATATATATATATATATATATATATATGTATATTCGAAGCTTGAGGAATTAAGTTAAATATTCCCTTCATTCCCCTCAGCTTAAAAAAAAAAAAAAAAAAAAAAAAATCTCAAAATTCTCTGCGTGGGGTCTTCCGTCGGTAGTTGACTCGGCACGATTAAAACCAATTAGAATATCCAGGCAATATTTTTCTGTTCTTGCATCACGTTCATTTCATGCATCCGAACCTGTTCACAGAGATAGAGAATATGCTCAAAGGTTCGAACGGTTTTCTGAAGCTTTGTTTTTAAAATTTTGTATAATTTTTGTGGTTCACCTTTAAACTCTTTTATAATAATCTATATATGTCTTTAGTGAAATCCCGGGGGCCATAGAGAAAGAACATATATCAAGCGTGGACACACCAGTGGTCTATATAATTGATAGGTGATATCTGATCTTTTGAAGTCAAAATGACAGTATTCTATTTCCTTTCTTTGAGGCAGAAATGTAATGTTTACATGCTTTAATGTCGTTACTGATAATTAAACCAAGATCCTTTTCATTCTCCATTTTGATTAAAATTTTTCTAAATAACTTCGTCATACTATAATTCTTACCTATATGCATGCCTTTACACTTAACTGCATTTTATTTAATTAGCCTATTTTGAAACTAATACACTTGTTTATCCAAATCTTCTAGAATATTCAGCTGATTCGAGTAATAATTTGCTATTCCGCACAGTTTAATATCATCAACGAATTTGGAGACGGTAGATTTAAGTCCGTAATCGAGGACATTTGTATCCATTACTAACAAACTAACCATCACACACCACGCACGTGATCCACAAGCTTGAAGCAGAGCGAGACTTCCTCTTGCTTACCGTGAGTTTCCCACAACATGCACCTGGCGCAGCACATTTGAAGACAAACAAGATATAGATGCCCAGTGTCACCAGACTAACCTATCATAAATCCTTTTATTATAACTGCCCTAGTATATTAAGCATAAACTAGCATATATATGTAATATACCAAACAATATCCACCAATTGTAGGACTGACCCTCTTACATAGAACAGACCCCATGCAATGAATAACAAGACTAACACCCTTGCTTGAAACCACTAACACTCCTATAAAACGTTTAACACCCATGTCACGTAGCCAGAGCTGGCGTAGGTGAAGAACCTACCGCCAGAGGCTGGGTAGGTCACGAACCTACCGGCCAGAGGTCAGAGCTATTGTGCCCTAGGTCAAGGCCTGGCACTTATTGTATTTAGCCCAAAGGGCCATTTCCATTTGTAGTTTAACCTGAATCCCTTGTTTGAATAAATACAAGAAAACTCCCGCTTTGGAGTCTATCTCGCCGCATTAAGACTTCCCTACGTAACCATATAACCTACCATAACGGTTACACTGGTGGCAGCTAGTGGCCGCACCCACACCTATCACAACGGTTACAGCGGTTCACCCACACCTACCATAACGGTTACACTGGTGGCTCGGGGTGGCCACAACCACGTACAGAACGGTTACACATTGAACTTTCCTATGAATACAAATGGTCCTAGAATGGGACCTTAAAGGTCAGATATGAACAGATATACATTCACTTAAAATGATCGATATAGTACTTTTTAAAAGCATACAAATAAAGTTTTTACCTATTACAGAAGAATTTATTCAGAAAAATCACTTTAAAGGTCAGATATCAAGACTTCAATAACGTTTTGTATTTACAGTTTAATGTACATAAAAAAACATACTGACAGTATTCTATATAATTCCACCATCTACATCTTATCAAATTTGGCAAAAAACAGTTTTGTCTTCATTTCACTGCGTCGTCTGCTATTCGAAACACCGCCCGTGCGCTTCGGGAAAGGTTCGAGGAATTCCGCGTTCGTGACGTCACAGTTGCCAAACAAACAATATCGTTATTCTGAATAACTAGACTTCGGAAAAGTGGTATGCGAGGCGCAATTAAAAGTGATTTTTCGAGCAATACGATGATTTTTAGCGAATGGTATATCTGTTGATATCTGACCTTTAAGGAACTCCACGCATTACTTCTTTCCAGCTACAATTTTTACCCTTAAGAACAATTCACGGTTTATGATCGTTCAATCAGTGTCTAATCCAATCTAATGTTAGTTTTTATTCCATGTGATGTGAGTTTAGTTAGTAGTCGTTCGTGGTGGACAGTATATATTTTTTCAAAGTCCAGATATATCAAATCTACTTCACTTCTTTCGTCGTAATTTGACATAACCATACTCTAAAATTCTAGATGGTTAGTCGTGCCAGAGTATTTGGATCTGATGTCGTGCTGGTTGTCGCTTATTATACAGTTACTTACCAAGTGACGTTCAGTGGCATCTCTTATGATGTTTTCGATATTTTTTCTATGATCGGGGTCAAGCTTGCTGGTCAGTAGTTCTGTAGCTTGTGTTTATCACCTTTTTTGAATGAAGGCGTAAGGTTTACTAGTTTCTATTGTTTTAGCACATCCCCAGTCGTGATATATATATTTTTTAATTCTAATGGGATACTAATTTAATTCTTTACCTCCTTCAAATGCCAACCACCAGGTCTTGAAGTTCTCTTAATTTTGAGCTTTATTTTTTTCCTATAGATTTTCAGATGTTTTCTTTGGTCGTTTCTACAGAAGTAAGTGTTCGCTCAGCATAACACATGGGTCAGATAATAACACGTTTTGAGGTTTACGATAACGGAATTGAAATAGCTGTTTAAGATGCTTCACACACCCTCATTTGAATGTCTGAGTGGATTACTGACAGGCAAAAGTGGGCCAATATGATTCCTGACCAATATAACTGTAGAATTCATTAGGATTCCTTCAGACTTAACATCAATTTTTATTTCTAATTATTGTTTTTTTTTCTGATTGACTTTTTCAAATCTCTTTTAGTTGTCACATAACCTTGATAATTAATTAATCTTTACAGGTATAGAGAATTTGCATAGACAGGTATGGGAAGACGTAGGGAAGGGAAACACGAGACTTTGAAAGTACTTCTACTGGAATTGCAACACTATATCTGTTACAATCCTAATAAAGGCACTTTCGAAGTCTTGTGTTTTCCTCCCCTCGTTCTCCCAATTTATTACAAGATTTAGAATTTACTAGACCACCCGTGACCCGTTGGGTCAAACAAATTTTTTAAATGATACGTTGTTAATAAAATGGTCAATAAAATCTTCATTAAGACAATGTTCTATTCAGTAGACGAAGGCAGTGACTTCATTAGTTATAAGAAGTGAAATGCAGAAGATTTTGACGTCATGTCGTCGTTGCTTGGAACACTACGCATCATATGATTCATACGGTTCGTAATATTTCAATAAACTCATTATGCCTCATAGATGCTAATTCAGGAGTTGACTATATTTTTAGATACTGAATATGAAAATGTTGTAAATATATATATATATGTATATATATATATATATATATATATATATGTTGGATCAAATAAAATTTTAAATGATACGTTGTTATAAGAAGTGAAATGCAGAAGATTGTGACGTCATGTCGTCGTTGCTTGGAACACTTACAAAGGATTACAAAGGCAAAGCATGCCGACAGGAGACCTTTTGATCCATATCTAGGTCGGATGCAAAAAAAAAAAAAAAAAATCATAATAATAAATTAAAACTATAACAATTTAAAACTATAACAATGTAAATAACAATTAAAATACATAAATAAATGCATTGGTATAGTTGAATAACAAACAAACAGGTAAATAGTAAATGATAATAAATTGACATATAACTAATAATAAATGAAAATCAGACAGACAAATTATAACAAAACAAAAACAAATAATATAACATAAATTATAATAATTACAGCATCTTACTTAGGTATTTATCTAAATGATTCTTAAAGCTTCGAACTGAACTACATTGCACTACCTGTGCAGGAAGTTTATTCCATTCATTAACTACACGGTTGGCAAAGTTGTTTCTACCTACTTCCAAATTGAATCTATTTCCGGACAGTTTGAGACCATTGTTTCTTGTCGGATTCTCATTCAATGTGAAAATTTGGTCACTTTTGATGTTGTCAATTCCCTTTAAAATCTTAAAGACCTGTATCAAGTCACCTCTGAGTCTACGCTTTTTTAGGGAAAACAGATTCATGTGCTTAAGTCGATTTTCGTATGATTTATTTTTGATATTTGGAATCAGTTTTGTGGCTCGCCGTTGTACTTTTTCCAGTCTGTCAATATCTTTAATGAGATTCGGTGACCATACGGAAACAGCATATTCCAAATGTGGACGAACTAACGATTTATATAGCTTGTTAATGAGTGATGGACTTTTGAAATCAAAAGATCGCGCAATCAATCCCAGAATCTTATTTGCTTTCTCAGAGGCTGAAATACACTGCTTGGATGATTTGAGGTCGTTACTGATAATTACGCCGAGATCTTTTTCACTATCCACTTTTGTTAACGAATTTCCAAATAACTTGTAATCGTACTTGCTGTTATTTTTACCTATGTGCATTACCTTGCATTTACTTGTGTTAAATTTCATTAGCCACTTTTCAGACCATTGCTGTAATTGATCTAAATCTTCTTGAATATCTAATTGGTTTGAGTGATCATTTGCCACTCCGCACAGTTTTGTATCATCAGCAAATTTGGAAACAGTAGATTTTAGTCCATGGTCTATATCATTTATATATACTATGAATAGAAGTGGCCCAACAACGGAACCCTGAGGAACTCCACTTGCAACACTTTTCCATCCAGAAGTTTTTCCATTTAAAACAACTCTCTGTTTTCGACCTTTCAACCAATTACTAGTCCAACCTAATAGGCTACCACTTATTCCATGCAAAGCTAATTTAGTAAGAAGTCTTTCGTGTGGGACGGTATCAAAAGCTTTTGCAAAGTCTAGATATATTAAATCTATATTGTTTCTTTTGTCAAAATTCGAGACAACTGTGTTGTAGAATTCGAGTAAGTTAGTCACGCAAGAACGTTTCCGTCTGAAACCATGTTGGCTATCATTTATCAAACGGTTACTTTCTAAATGATATTCGATAGCATCTCTGATGATAGTTTCCATTATTTTTCCTACGATCGAAGTCAAACTAATAGGCCTATAGTTATTTGGTTTCTTTTTGTCACCTTTTTTGAATATGGGAGTAACGTTAGCTAGCTTCCATTCTCTTGGGACATCTCCGGATATGATGGATTTCTTGAAAATGATTTCTAATGGAACAACAATCTCATTTTTCATTTCCTTTAAGATTCTTGGATGCCAACCGTCAGGCCCTGGTGTTTTATTAACTTTGAGTTTGTCTATACACCTTTTAATTGTTTCTTTTGTTATATTTACCGTAGTGAGTAAGTTTACCCCAGACTTTTCACAGGTTTCAGTTTGGAATTCACTTTGAGGTGTTTCGTTTACGAATACCGAGCTAAAATAATTGTTTAAGAGATTACACATTCCTTCATTTGAATATTCAAGTTGACCGTCAGCAGATAATAGTGGACCAATGTGATTCCTAACAACCTTTTTATCTCTAATGTAACTATAGAATTCTTTGGGATTCTCTTTGGATTTCTCAGCGATGTTCATTTCGTATTGTCGTTTTCTTTTTCTTATTGTCTTTTTTAAATCTCTCTGTATTGATACATAACTTTC
The DNA here is from genome assembly GCF_046742065.1 of Oratosquilla oratoria. NCBI lineage: Eukaryota > Metazoa > Arthropoda > Malacostraca > Stomatopoda > Squillidae > Oratosquilla > Oratosquilla oratoria. Next base: position 9,945,019 of record NC_134778.1, read on the forward strand.
ATAGTCATTAGATGCACCCGAGCACTTATATTTCTTATAAGCCTGTCTCTTTTTAGCAATACTTTTTTCAGTTTCTTTGTCGAGCCACTTTGGGCGAGCCTGATTTGGGGGACGTCTGTCCTTAAAAGGAATGTAAGTTTGAATCATCTTAGTGAGCGTATTTTGAAATATTTCCCACATCTGATCTACAGGTCTTTCGTTTAATTTTTCCTCCCAATCTGTAAGCTGAAGCTCCTGACGTAGTTCTATGAACTGAGCTTTACTGAAATCGGGTATTTTAGAAGCACAAGTATCTATTCTAAAATTGTTTAGGAGTTTGAATCTGACTAAGTTGTGATCGCTATTTGCAACAGATTCACCGACTTCTACATCAGTTGCCATGCTTTCGCGGCTAGTGATCAATAAATCGAGTAAGTTTCCATATCTTGTGGGCTCTTTTACATGCTGAATTAAGTAATTGTCACCAAGAAAATCAATCAAGCGACTACCTATATGGCCATGTTCAAGGGTCATCCAATCAATGTCAGTAAAATTGAAATCACCCATTATCAATAAATCCCGGTCGCAGAAACTAGACAGTTCTTGAAATAACAGTTTGTCGTCTGCTAATGATAATGTCTTTGGCCTATATATTACACCTATATTCATATGATGTCGTGACGTCATGTCTCTTCTTCTGATTGGCTGGTCGTCAGTTGTGACGTCATATCTCTTCTTCTGATTTCTTCTTCTGCTTGGCTGGGCCTCAGTCGTGACGTCATATCTCTTCTTCTGATTGGCTGGTCCTCAGTTGTGACGTCATATCTCTTCTTCTGATTGGCTGGGTGACGGTTTCAAGCAAGCAAGATGACAAACAAGATTATCAGAATTTTATAAGTATATAGCTGTTTGCTGGTTTTCCTGGGCCGAATAAAGCGGCTTGGTGGTAGCTAGAATAAATGTATGTTGTCAATGCGAGTATGGATTTTCAGTAACAAAAACATCGATTCAAGTAACGTGTTAAAAAAATTATTTACTAGTGAAAGACACATTTATACAGGAGGTGTGACAGGGCACCTTCCACTGTTGCAATGAGTTTCTTGTCCCACTCCCCTGTGGCCCACTTACAGTTATGTGAAACGCATGTGCGCTGACACGCTCTGTGCCCCAGAGCATCACGCCCATGATGGAGGATTGTTTGGTAGCGGGTCTCAAGGACGCAAACAGCCTGAGGTCTCATCTGGTGGTTACAAAAGCATCACCGACGGTCCCATCAGTCCATTTCTAACATCTTATACCCTGTTCCCCACCTCTCGAACTTACCTATCATATCCGTTAGTTAACCCACTGTGTCACTCTCATTACCACAACATTCTCTTTAAGTTCTTCTGCTCACCTACCGGCGTCACACTTTCTTCGACATGAAGTTTGTAATTTCCTTCAAAAGACTGGTCTTGAATCAAAGTCTCGAACTCGAGGTGAATTCATTTATTCATTTATTTCATCGCAAGTCATCTTGGGCGAGCGCAGTCAAACAAATATTCGTCTTTGTCCAGGCTTAAGTAGGTTCGGAGGTAATGAATTCACGAAGTGCATATAGAGTTCGAGAAGTCTGAAGAAGATTGTTACCTCGTGTCCGAAGTCTTGTGGCTTCCGCTTCTCGATGATGTTTGACTTCCTTAATTTCACCTCCAGTTGCCCAAAGGCAAAGCCTGCAGTTCTTACTAGGTTAGTCGTAGGTTGCTGATAAAGTAGTAACACTTTCGTTGGAGATGAACAGAGCTTTTATCCATGGGGATAATATACCGACGGTGAGGTTGAGTCATAGAAAAAGACAAAAAAAAAAAAAAAAAAAAAAAAAAAAAAAAATATATATATATATATATATATATATAATAAAGAGGATAGTAGACAGGAGTGATAATAGAAGTTGATTGTGATCAGTATTCTCTTTTGAGTGAAAATCATCTTCAATTTTGCTGAAAATGACACACACACATACACACACACACACACACACACACACACACACACACACACACACACACACACACACACACACACACACACACACACACACACACACACACACACACACACACACACACACACACACACACACATACACACACACACGATTCAAAATTCATTACATTTGCATTAAATCTGATCAAGAGGAAGTCTGTTCTAAGAGAAGCCAGAGAACGCAAGGCTGTAAGATTCCCCAATGGAGAAAGATGACACGTATGAAGATAATGACATCGTAGTATATTCAAATAACTTATTGGTGCCATTACGATACCGATTCTAGAACAAGAGAATAAAATAAAGTTCCTAATTCTCAAACTGACAGTCAGGTAAATAACAGAAACAGTTCAGGTTTAATTTGAAGTCAGGGTTTACATTAAAACTCTTCAGGATATTTTCTTGACAAAAATAAATTTAAATAACTAATATCAGTATAATGATAAAGAGAACACCGCACACTAAAAAGAATGTGAATGTTATTTATAGTATGTGTTGGACGTCGAATTTCTATTTCATACACTCATCTAGTAAATAGATGATTCAGCAAATAAAAATCGAAAGCAGAAGGTTTTATTTTTAATCTAGAACAACTGGATACGGTGAACATAGCGTTCTGTAGCACGTCAGAGATGTAATATTTCTCACGTGTTATGGAAATTATAGTCCCAATCACTTTGTATCATAAAGAAAACACACCACATTCGTTCCATAGAATAAAGATTAGAGCCAAAAACTAGCAATAGCATACCAAGGGAGTTCTTTGTTCCGTGCTTTCAAAGGATTACAAAGGATTACAAAGGCCGAGCATGCCGACAGGAGACCTTTTGGTCCATATCTAGGTCGGATGCGAAAAATCCTAATAATGATAATAATAATAAATAAATAAATAAAAGCTATAATAATGTATCAAATAAAATACATAAATAAATGCATAGGCACAGCCAAACAACAAAGAAACAGGTAAATAGTAAATAATAATAAATTTACGTATAACTAATAATAAATGAGGATCAAACAGACAAATGATAACAAAACAAAAACAAATAATATAAAATAAATAATAATCATTACAGGATCTTGCTTAGGTGTTTATCTAAATGATTTTTAAAGCTTCGAACTGAACTACATTGCACTGCCTCTGCAGGAAGTTTATTCCATTCATTAACTACATTACTACACGGTTGGCGAAGTTGTTTCTACCCACTTCCAAATTGAATCTATTTCCGGACAGTTTTGAATCATCCTTCCATACTTAGCCCTGTGCTCATCAGCTCCTGGGGACTGCCTAGCCCCTGACCCCGAAGCTAGTTTCAGATATGCACTACCCACGGTGGACACGGCCACGGTGGTGTAGTGGGCATGACGGTGCTCCGACCCGTCGCGCGTAGGATCGTGGACCCGTGGTGCAGAGAGCCGTGAGTCCCATTTCTCACGTTGTGAGCTATGGAGGAGGCTATAGCCGCAGATTGTAAGTGGACTGGAAGACACAGCAGACAAGCAGTTGGGTGACTTTGGCCAGAGAGCAATGGCGTTCGGTTTTAGAGCCAAAGATGGCTTGGAGTCGCTGGGAAGGACAACGGATCCTTGGTGCCAACCAACGTCCGCGCTTTGTTTGGAAACAGAGAAACAGGGATCAGGAGGTGCCAGCCTCGACCAACAACATGAAGAGCACCAATGCAGGTCAACCTCAGGTGGAAGGAAAGAAAATAAGGAGAAAAGGAAAGAAATGTAAACAATCTGGCACCCACAGTACATGACCCGTGGGTACCGATATAAACAAAGACAGCCCAGGACAAGCGCAACTTCACTTTGCACAACAGGTACCCAGGCAACGTAACAATAAAGCACAAGAGAGCTAGACGTGTTGTCATTACCCATATCAGAACGCCCAATGCTACCGCACCGGTCTGCATTTTTTCTTTGTTGACAATAATCAGCGCTTCTGTTCTTGGAGATGATATCGCACCAGAGTTGGAGAACATAAGAACATAAGAATAAAGGAAATTGCAAGAGACCATAAGGCCTACACTAGGTAGCTCCGTATCCATCACCACCTGTCATCATCCCCATCCATAAAAATGCCTAAACTTTTCTTAAAGCAACTGATAGCTTCAGCGTTCGCTATATGGCTACTAAGTCTATTTCTTTCGTCCACCACTTTATCGGTAAATCAATTCCTGCCTATTTCCTCCTTGAATCTAAATTTATCCAATCTAATTCCATTACTGCGAGTCCTGCCCTGTTGTTTTATTATGATGACCTTGTTTGTATCACCCTTGCTATAACCTTTGATCCACTGGTAAGTCATAGGAGTGGAGAAGGAGGATTTTAATGAGGGTAGCAGAACGGAGGGATGGTATAAGCTAAAAGTAATAATTGTTCCTTTTTGAGTGGAAACTAGTTAAAAAAAAGTGAATTGGTCTGAAACGCGATTTGCCTGTTTCGGTTGGCATCCGAGATGGTGTTCCCCCTCAGACCAAGGAAAGCGACCTTGCAAATGGAGGGCAAATAACTAGGAACATAGTGATGAAAAACATGAAAGTGCTGGCGCGGATCCACGGGAGGGCATATCCGGCGGGCCTCTCAGTTCATCAGCTGAGATGTTGGCAAACGGTACTCTGCGTTTTTTTTTTCCTTCAGATTTTTTGTAGAGCTAAATGATAAGCCACAAACCTAAGGTAAGTGATGTATATGCCCTCCTTTGAATCTGTGCCTGTTAAAGTAGGAATGCAAGAGATACAAAAATGGCTGGATCCATGGCCTAATCCAGTGGTTCTTAACCTGGGGTACCTGTACCTCCAAGGGGTACGAAACCTTAAGCCTGGAGGTACGAGACATGATAACCAGTGCAATGGTACTGTATATTTACCATGAGAAAGCAAATAAGGTTTGTATCACTCATCCTTTTCATATGGTTGCATTGTATTTGTATTGGATGGGGGTACGAGGAAATTTTCTGTGATATCAAGGGGTACTAAGGGCACTGGAATAGGTTAAGAACCACTGACCTAATCGGATTTGAAATTGGATACTCAGTAATGACCAAAAGGTCTGATATGTACAAATTATGATTCACCTGTTAAAAGAAAAAGTGCCGGGAGATTAATAAAAAGTCCCAGTGTGGTCCCGATTGAGGAAACAAGAAAGACCCTCTAGATTACTTACTTGTGTCCTTGGCCAGTTCTTAACTTGGAGGCTCCCAGAACACTGTACTGGCCCAAGGAACAGTTGCATTCAGAATCAGATTCTTTTGTCATGAATGAGCAATTCCGCTATCTGTTTTCTCAATAGTTGTCCTAATTCACCTACTTCACTCACACTGTAAGTAAAAGATAACATGGGAGCGTTCTGAAACTTGGCAAAATAGAACATGAGGAAGTAACACCAAATGTTTGTATCTTGCTCGATCTGGCCACAAAGAAGCGGGGCCTGGGGACTGCCTTACTCTCAAGGTATCAAATCAATGTCGATGGCACCTTAACCAATTTCTTAGGCCTTATCCTCAAGTAACAAAGGTAAAGAGCTCACCACATCGTTTTTACGTCGTGTGTGTTTGCATACGTATGTGTATTTATCTAAACGATATTTGCAGTAAAGGAATCGTACTCGCTGGATTCCATTTCTGTTTGGACATATGAAAATGTGTGTATGTGTGTATGTGTGTGTGTACGTGCACATGCATTTATGTAACTATATGTTCATAGTGAAATTATACAAGATTTTCATGCTTAAGTTTGGTTTAAAACCAATGGATAACTTACTAATTTATGTAAGCTTGTGTCGATAAACTACAATACTGCACAGAAGAAATACGGATCAGAAGTTCTATGAAACTCTGAAGATCAAAATGTTGTACGCAGATCTCGCACTATATCTGTAGGTTTGGGTACTATCTAGAATGTTTAAAACACAAAATATGGAAAGACACTTTTGTTAAAATGAGCTTAATTAATACCATAATAATCATAATGAGGATTTTCTTTTATATCAATTATTTTACATTCTTGGCGATGAAGAAAAAGAGTTACAGAACTTTCTTGTTTTGAAATGGACAATTATGTACGTGTGTGCGTATGTGTGTGTGTGTGACGATGTGATTCAAAAAACAAACATTCGGATTGAGGGAGCGTCCTTATGCTGCTGTATCTCCCAGTCTCCTCACCATACGGAGCCATAACCTCTTCCATAGCTTACACCGCCATAAACGGGCGCCAACCTGTGCATCACAGGTTGCATGACCGTGTGCGCGACGGGCCGGGAGACCGTCGTGCACACCAAACCCCCGTGGCCGCGTCCCCCACAAGGAACGCCGTAACTGAAGTCGGCTCAGGGGTCGGACCGTCGGGGTCGAGCAGTCCCTAGGAGCTCCGGTTACGATACAGTCAGGCTGACTGGGAAGGCTTCAAAAACACTCATATGATATACACCAACATGAACAACGCTCCAGAGGCAGCTATTGATCAGGAATGGCTTTTACTCACGAAACTTGTCAAAAACGTTGTGGAAAAGCACATTCCTAGAACAAAATATAGCAAGGTTGCAACGTTCACCGCTTCTATGCGCACTAACAGACTACGTATTGCACAACAAAACAGACTAACAGACTTCCTGCAAGCACCACCAGAGGCCCGTGATGCTATCCTACAAGCCATGCACTGGCTGTAGAGGAGTCTGAGGGAGCCTCTCTACATCGATTCACTTCGTGAGGAGGGTCAACTGATGGTTTCGCTCTCCGGCGTCTGTGCGACGGATCCTTCCAAGTTCTGGAAGACCCTCAAATGACAGCTGGAGGAGTGCTCTGTACCTCCACCCAATGTCATCAACCATCTGAACTACTCTACACACACTCCCCAACACCAGGCTTACTTTCTGGCGTCAGTATAGAGTGAGGTCTTCAAGCCCCATCCTGTGCAAGGACCACATTGCATTAGCGCCTTACACAGTGTTAAATCTTTCATAAGTAGTTGTAGTGACTTCACTTTCGACAAGACTGTTGATCTCTTTCATAATTTTGAAGGAGGTAAAGGGGGTCATCTCGGCATTAAAATGTAAATTTCCTGGCCCTTCAGGCATTGGTGCACACCTACTCAAACGCATGTCAGACAACACAATCTCACACATAACGACATTATACAAAAGCTCACTAGCCTCTGGATACTTTCCACAGCTTTTTAAGTCCTTCCATACCATCCTCATCCCCAAACAACAGAAACCTGTCTCTGTCCAGCTTTCCTACCGACCTATCTCCCTACTAGAATACTCTGCTAAGGTGTTTGAACACCTTCTCTGCCGCCGCCTCACCGGGTACCCGGAGGCACAGAAAATGCCGAGAGACTGTCCCTTTGGTTTTCGGCTGGAATGCGGTGCAGACGACGTTATTTCCATGATCACTCAATGGGTTCAAGCCCGCAAGATGGTCGCCCTGGTAAGGCCATTTTGGTTTGGAAGGATATGGGGAAGGCATTCGATACTGTTTGGTATGAAGGTCTTAAATACAAATTGTACCACAACTCCGACATTGTCCTGCCGTTCACACGGTTACTCTGCAACTACCTGGACGACAGGACAATAAGAATAAAGTGGTAGGGCTGTCTGTCCAGACCTTTTGTGCCGAAGGCTGGAATATCGTAAGGGTCAGTCCTTGGTCCTACTCTGTACAATATATTTACGAATTACCTGCCAGAGCCGGCTTACTCATGCAACCAGACTATTATTCTCTTGTATGCGGACGGCAATAATCACGCTAGCAGACACAAAACTCTGCAGGGAGCGTTATACATAATGCAAAACATGCGTAGAAGCAACAGTGGCACATAAAGACCAGCGCATGAAAATACAAAACTGCATACTTCCGTTGCAATAACACCAACAACAATCACGAATACTCCTTTTAAGACAAACAACACAAACATCCCAGTGAAAGATCATGCCTGTGTGCTGGGTATCACACTGGATATTAGCCTTACCTGGACCCCACACCTCCGCAGCTAGGGAGTGAGAGCTAAGGCTGTGTTGGGAAGGCTAAAACGCTTCAAAACCGCAACATTGTCCACCAAATGTCGATTTTACCTAGCCCTAGTCAGATCGATTCTGTGCCAGTCCTTGGGATTAAGCCAGTTGACATGTCCCGCATACAACTACGACCATCAGAAGGTTCAGAATGTTTCAGTCCTATTCATCACAGGTTTGCGATGGAGCGACTTAAGAACCGCTGAGTCCCTACACCGAGTTGCCAGCATCCGCCCCACTCAACCAACACAAATACAAACTTCACATGTGACACCTAGAAAGACTGTACGTCAATCACAAACGCCATTGTATCCTACACTGATTATTTGCCGTTCGTTGACATTCTGTCTGGCATTCACATCCTAAATTGGCTGACATTACATTCTAGTGTGACGTTTTGTCCTCTACTGACATTACATCCTACCATAACATTTTGTCCTTCACCGATATTACATTCTGAAATTATTTTTTGTCCATCATTGACATTATATCCTAAAGGGATATTTTGTCCTACGCAGACATATTGCTCTACATTAAAGCCTCGTCCTACTCTGTTATCCCAGTGTACTCTATTCCCCCTCCCTTGGAACTTCCACCACAAAAAAGGAATTAGTTCGTTACAAACTCCCACAATGAGGTTTATAAGTACATATTTGACTCTGCGAGTAAGGTGGATCCCATCTGAAGCATAAAGGTTATGACGCCTGGAAAAGAGATACCAAGGATCAAGAAAGTGGTATCCCACCTGCATGCACAACTATGATATCCTCTCATTTATCCCTATGGCTCTACTCTTCAACACGAGACAGCGTAGATCCTCGGAAGGATCCCACAGACTACGTGGTACCTCCTACGCTCCTTCATCTGAAGGAGGACCTTGTAATTCCAAAACACAGCTAAGTGAATGCGAGACCAGTACGCTTCAGATTATGCCACCGGCGCGTAATATGGTAACACAGGATACTAATGTGCAATGATATCGTAATTATTTGGATGTTGCGATCGAGATGGAACCCATGCCTCTTGAATTACTGAGAACGTCTCTTACCAATGTGTCAACAGAGAAGGGAAATCATTGCAGCCCTACACAATAAATGCTTGTAGGAATTCGATGCCAATGAAAAAAAATATCCAAGCATCGGTTTTAGAGAAATACTGATCAAGAGTATATAAGATTTTCAAACAAACTTTTTTGCCATCCTGTATAAAAAATAATATTGTGTTTTGCATACCAAATTGAAAGGAGCAAATTGCATTGTTTTTGTAAAGTTTATTATTGTAGGAAGATAAAACATAATATTAGGAGAGATAAAGATCCATTTTATTCCGTCGCGCATTATCAATTCCATATATATTTTTAAAGCTAAGGGCTTCCCTTTCCAAGAAGTGAAACCGCTTTAGTTGAAAAAGCAAAATTTATAAACAATTATTTTCCTCTGTAGGTGCCAATTACACAGAGTACACATACACAATGCAGTGTTTTCCAGTCCCCTCACCATACGCGGCCATAGACTCCTCCATAGCCTACACCGTGAGAAACAGGGCTCACGACTCTGTGCACCACGGGCCCCACGACTCTGTGCACCACGGGCCTCACGACAGTGCGCACGATGGGTTGCACGACGGGTCGCACCATAGTCCTGCCCACCAGACCGCCGTGGCCGTGTCCGCCGTAGGGAGATCCATAACTGATGCTGGCTTCGGGGTCGGGGCTAGGCAGTCCCCAGAAGCTTGCGAATACAGTCGCGAGTGCGAGACACATCAGAGTCTGAAAGCGAAACACAGGAATAAATATGGAATGAACAGTCACGGGCGTGTGGAGAGATGGACTTCATTTGTATATCAAGAAGTTGTTGGAGTAGGAGCCAGATCTCTCACCTTCTTTACTTGCTTCGAAAGGGTAGATGAAATATTCTTGTTAAAAATCTCTTTGATGTGATTTTTCACAAGCAGGAATAATGAAAGAGGTCCACAAACGAATGTAAACACTTCAGAAACCATATATATGTGTGGGTTCACCGAGTTGTACATACCTATGAGGTCCCGTCTTATTGCTTCCATCTCTCTCCCTTCACTCTACCATTGTGGGAAGTTCCAGTTTCTTTTGCCATTCTTCACCTGTCTTACCATTTATGCTAGGAGTAATTTTGCTATCCTTTATAATCCCTATCTTATATCTTTCTTCAGTTATGTGTATGTGCAAGTGTAAACGTATGTGTGTGTGTGTGTGCGTACAGATACAATATTAGTATCTAGAGATATATCAATCGAAACTTCTACACAATGACCAACACCATTAAATATTTGGTTGAAGATTATATTGACTTTCCATAATGATTTCTCTAAAAGTGGTGCTTGCATTTTTTCGAGAGGCATCAAATTCCTGCAAGCACTTATCGTGTGAGACTGCAAAAGATTGCGAAATCAGGCCTAGAATCTTATTTACTTTCTCTGAGGCAGAGATACACTTCTTATCTTATGTGTCCATTTAATTGTTTGAGCTTTACCCGTAAAATATTATATGCATCGTGTTTCCCTTTTTTTGATACAACAGAACATCTCCACCTTTCCTGTGGTTTCTATCCTGATGAAAGTGTCTAATTCCTGTAATATTAAATTCAACCTCAGACTCTTCACCCTTTTACCATGTTTCGGTTATTCCTCTCATATTGAGATTTTTGCCTGTGACATACTCCTGGATTTCTTAGATTTTGTTCCTAATATTATGAGCATCATGGTACACCGTGATTACTGCATTCTGACTTATCTTGATTTTCTGCATCATCAGTTTGCGTCCCAAGGACGCAAACTGCCGGAAGCTTCGCCTGGCACATATAAAAGGATCACCGACGGCCCATTCCGTGTCATTGCAATCACCGCCGCATTCCCTCCAAGTTCTCCTGGTCCCTTCCCGGCGCCACACCCTCTTCGACATGAAACTTGTAAGTCCCTTCACAACAATCGTCTTGAACCGAAGACGTTTAAAATCGGGATGAACTCTTTTTTATTTTTTATATTACATGCAACGATGGCCGTACACAGTCGAAACCTGAACGGGGTTCAAAATCAATAGATTGACTTCGTGTACAATGAGTTGGGGGAAATCCGAAGAAGACCATTACGCCCGTGAATGTTCATTCCATATTTATTCCTGTGTTTCGCTTTCAGACTCTGATGTGTCTCGCACTCGCGACTGTGTTCGCCAGCTCCTGGGGACTGCCTAGCCCCGACCCCGAAGCCAGTTTCGGTTATGGATCTCCCTACGGTGGACGCGGCCACGGCGGTCTAAATGGAATTGATAATGCACGACAGAATAAAATGGATCTTTATCTCTCCTAATACTGTGTTTTATCTTCCTACAATAATGAACCGTACAAAACCAGTGCAATTTGCTCCTTTCAGTTTGATATACAAAATGGAATATTATTTTTGATACAGGATGGTGAAAGATTTTGTTGAAAATCTTATTTATTTTTCATCATTTTCTATCTAAATCTGATGTTTGGATATTTTTCGATCGGCATCGAATTCCTACAAGCATTTATTGTGTAGGGCTCGAATTGTTCCCCCTCCCCCTCTGTTGACACGTCGGTAAGAGACGGTCTCAGTAATTCAAGAGGAATGAGTTCCATCCCGATCGCAACATCTAAATAAAAATTACGATATTATTGCACATTAGTATTCTGTCTACCATATGACGCGCCGGTGGCATAATCGGAAGCGTACTGGTCTTGCATGCGCTTAGCTGTTGTTTCGGAATTACAAGGTCTTCCTTCAGATGAAGGAGCGTAGAAGGTGCCACGTAGTCTGTGGGATCCTTCCGAGGATCTATGCTGGCTCGTGTTGAAGAGTAGAGCCATAGGGATCAATGATAGGATATCACAGTTGTCTCCCATTCGTTTAGCTGTTGCTTCGGAATCACAAGGTCCTCCTTCAGATGAAGGAGCGTGGGAGGTGCCACGTAGTCTGTGGGATACTTTCGAGAATCTACACTGGCTCGTGTTGAAGAGTAGAGCCATAGGGATCAATAAGAGGATATCACTACTGTGCATGTACGTGAGATACCACTTTCTTGATCCTTATTATGTTTTTTCCAGGTTCAGATGGGATCTACCTTACTTGCAGAGATAAAAATGTACTTACAATCCTGATTGTGGGGTTTGTACCGAACTAGTTCCTTTTTTGGGGGTAGAAGCGCAAAGGGAAGGGGAACAGAGTATACTGGAAATAACAGAATAGGGCGAAGTCTTAATATAGAACAACATGTTTGTGTAGAGCAAAATATGACTTTAGAATATAATGTCAATGATAGAACAAAAGTTAATTTCAGGATGTAATGTCAGTGAAGGACAGAATGTCACGGTAGGATGTAATGTTAGTAGAGGATAAAATATCACACTAGAATGTAATGCCAGTCAATTTAGGATATCAGTACCAGACAGAATGTCAACGAACGGCAAATAATGGCAGAGAGGGACAAAATATCTGAGAGGAGCCTAAGGTTCATGAGGTACCAAATGTCCATAAAACACCGAATGCCTATGAGGGACCAAATGACAGTGTATGGCAAGGTGTCAATAATGAACAAAATGACGATGCAGAAAATCAAGACAAGTCAGAATGCATTAATCACGATGTACTTTAATGCTCATAATATTAGGAACAAAATCCAAGAAATCCAGGAGTATGTCACAGGCAAAAATCTCAATATGAGAGGAATAACCGAGACATGGTAAAAGGGATAAGAGTCTGAGGTTGAATTTGATATTACAGGAATTAAACACTTTCATCAGGATAGAAACCACAGGAAAAGTGGAGATGTTCTGTTGTATTAAAGAAAGGGAAACATGATGCATATAATATTTTACGGGTAGAGTTAACTCAAACAATTAACTTGGTTTATTTTTATTAACCACTTTTGAAACCATTGAAGGAAATAGAGAATTAAATTACTATCCCATTAGAATTAAACATAAATTTATCGTGGATGGGGATGTGCTAAAATGATAGAAATTAGTAAACCTTACGCCTTTATTCAATAGGAATAATAAGCACAAGCCACAGAACTACTCACAAGTAATCTTGACCCCGATCATAGAAAAAACATCGAAAACATCATAAGAGATGCCATTGAACGTCACTTGGTAAGTAACTGTATAATAAACGACAACCAGCACGACTTGAGACGCAAATACTCTCGCACGATTTTAATCATTTAGATTTTTACGGTTTGGTTATGTCAAATTATGACAAAAGGAGTAATGTAGATTTGATATATCTGAACTTTGAAAAAATATATACTGTCTAGCACGAACGACTACAAACTAAACTCACATCGCATGGAATAAAGAGTAACATTAAGTTGGATTAGAAACTGATTGAACGATCGTAAACTGTTTAGTTTTGAAGGGTAAAAAATGTAGCTGGAAAGATGTAAAGAGTGGAGCTCTTCAAGGTTCTATTCTACTTAAATCTACCGTCTCCAAATTCGTTGATGATATTAAACTGTGCGCAATAACAAAATTATTACTCGAATCAGCTGTATATTCACAAGATTTGGACAAACTAGAGCAATTGTTTCAAAATGTGTTAATAAAATCAAGTCCAGTTAAGTGTAAAGACATGCATATGGGTAGAAATTATAGAAAGCATGAACAAAAGTTATTTAGAAAAATTTAAACTAAAGTGGCGAATGAAAAGTATATTGGTGTATCTATCAGGAAAGCCATTAAAACATTTAAAGATTACAAAACTCATGCCACCGTAGGAAGCGTCACATCTAAAGCTGGCTTCGGGGTCTTCTTAAGATTGTTCACTTATTTCATGATCCTCACGTTCAGGTATTATGATCGGTCATGTTTGGCCATTGTTTTCCTCTGCCATTGAAGGTCTTCGCGATGAAGGCCATCTGGTCAAAACAGCCGCTGACTCGAATGTCTCTCTCTCTCTCTCTCTCTCTATCTATCTTTCTATCTCTCTCTCTCTCTCTCTGTGTTTGTGTGTGTATGTGTGTGTGTGTTTGTGTGTGTGTGTGTGTGTGTGTTTGTATGCATGTATGTGTGTGTGTGTGTGTGTGTGTGTGTGTGTCCTGTAATCCAATTACAGTTGTGTGAAACGCACATAAGCTGACATGATTTGTGGCCAGTGTATGACGCCCAGGGACGTCATACTGCCCAAGGACGCAAACTGCCGGAAGTCTTGCCTGACAAATATAAAAGGACCTCCGACGGCCCATTCCGTGTCATTGCAATCACCGCCGTATTCCCTCCAAGTTCTCCTGGTCCCTTCCCGGCGCCACAACCTCTTCGACATGAAACTTGTAAGTCCATTCAGAAGAATTGTCTTGAACCCAAGTCCATTAAAATCGGGATGAACTCTTTTTATTATTATATCACATGCAACGATGGACGTACACAACCGAAACCTGAACGAGGTTCAAAATCGATAGATTCACTTCGTGTACAATGAGTTGGGGGAAATCTGAAGAAGGCCATTACTTCGAGCCTGAGACCTTTTGTCAATAATATACGACTTCTTCAATTTTGACTTCAAATACCCAAAGACAGAAATGCAGCCCTCACGACATTGGTCGTAAGGTGCAAAACGTTGCTGTGAACGGCAGAAACAACGTAATGCTAGGAACAAACATACTTACTGTTAGGGCTATCTCTCTAGATACTAATATTGTATCTGTACGCACACCCACACGCACATACATTTACACTTGCACACACACATACGCATAACTGAGGAAAGATATAAGAAATATAGGGAATATAAAGAATAGCAAAATTACTCCTAGCCTAAATGATAAAACATTTGAAGAATGACAAAAGAAACGGGAACTTCCTACAATTGTTGTGTGAAGGGAGAGAGATGGAAGCAATAAGACAGGACCCCATAGGTAAATACAACTAGGTGAACCCACACATACGTATGGTTTCTGAAGTACTTACATTCGTTTGTGGGCCTCTTTCCTTATTCTTGATTGTCAAAAATCACATTGACGAGATTTTTAAACAAGTATTTTTCAACTATCTTCTCGAAGCAAGTAACGAAGGTGAGAGACCTGGCTCCTACTCCAAGAATCTAGTGATATGCAAACGAAGTTTTCTCCATGCATTCGTCAATGTTCATTCCATATTTAGCCTTGTGTTTCACTTTCAGACTCTGATGTGTCTCGCACTCGCGACTGTGTTCGCCAGCTCCTGGGGACTGCCTAGCCCCGACCCCGAAGCGAGCCACAGGTATGGATCTTCCTACGGTGGACACGGCCACGGCGGTCTGGTGGGTACGACGGTCTTCCGACCCGTCGTGCAACCCATCGTGAGGCCCGTGGTGCATAGAGTCGTGAGGCCCGTGGTGCACAGAGTCGTGGGCCCTGTTTCTCACGGTGTGGGCTATGGAGGCTATGGCCGCGTATGGTGAGGCGACTGGAAAACACTGTGTTGTGTATGTGTACTCTCTTTGTAATTGGCACCTACAGTGTAAAATAATTGTTTCTAAATTTTGCATTTTCAACGAAAGCTTTTTTCACTTCTTGCAAAGGGAAGCCCTTAGCTTAAGAAATATATAAGGAATTGATAATGCGCGACGGAATAAAATGGATCTTTATCTCTCCTAATATTGTGTTTTATCTTCCTACAATAATGAAGTGTACAAAAACAGTGCAATTTTGCTCCTATCAATTTGTTATGGAAAACGGAATATTATTTTTGATATAGGATGGCGAAAGATTTTGTTGAAAATCTTATTGATTTTTCATCATTATCTCTCTAAAACTGATGCTTGGGTATTTTTTTTCGATCTGCATCGAATTCTTACAAGCACTTATCGTGCGAGACTGCAATGATTTCCCCACCTCTGTTGACACGTTGGTAAGAGACGGTCTCAGTAATTCAAGAGGCATGGGTTCCATCTCGATCGCAACATCCAAATAGTTACGATATTATTGCACATTAGTATTGTGTGCTACCATATTACGCACCGGTGGCATAATCGGAAGCTTAGCTGTTGTTTCGGAATTACAAGGTCCTCCTTTAGATGAAGGAGTGTGGGAAGTGCCACGTAGTCTGTGGGATCCTTCCGAGGATCTACGCTGTCTCGTGTTGAAGAGTAGAGCCATAGGGATCAATGAGAGGATATCACAGTTGTGCTTGTACGTGAAATACCACTTTCTTGATCCTTGGTATCTGTTTTCCAGGCGTCATATCCTTTAAGGATGAGATGGGATCTACCTTACTTGCAGAGTTAAAAATGTACCTACAATCCTGATTGTGGGGTTTGTAACGTACTAGTTCCTTTTTTGGGGGTAGAATATCAAAAGGAGGGGGAATAGAGTATACTGGAAATAATAGAATAGGGCAAAGCTTTAATATAGACCAATATGATTGTGTAGAAAAAATATGACTTTAGAACATAATATCAGTGAAGGACAGAATATCACGGTAGGATGTAATGTCAGTAGAGGATAAAATATCACACTAGAATATAATGTCTGTCAATTTAGGATGTCGGTGCCAGACAGAATGTCAACGAACGGCAAATAACCAGTGTAAGATACAGTGGCAGAGAGGGACAAAATATCTGTGAGGAGCCAAAGGTTCATGAGGTACCAAATGTCCATGAAACAACGAATGTCAATGAAGGACCAAATGGCAGTGTAGGGCATGGTGTCAATAATGAACAAAATGACGATCCAGAAAATCAAGACAAGTCAGAATGCAGTAAGCACGGTGTACCATGATGCTCATAATATTAGGAACAAAATCTATGAAATCCAGGTATATATCACAGGCAAAAATCTCAATATGAGAGGAATAACAAAGACATGGTAAAAGAGTGAAGAGTCTGAGGGTGAATTTAATGTCACAGGAATTAGACACTTTCATCAGGATGGAAACCAGAGGAAAGGTGGAGATGTTCTGTTGTATTAGGGAAAGGGAAACATGATGCATACAATATTTCACGGGTAGAGTTAACTCAAACAATTAAATGGACACATAAGATAAGCAGTGTATTTCTGCCTGAAAGAAAGCAAATGTTCTGCAGTCTCACACGATAAGTGCTTGCAGGAATTTGATGCCTCTCGAAAAACTCTAAGCACCACTTTTAAAGAAATCATGATGGAAAGTCAATACGATCTTCGACCAAATATTTCGTCGTCCTTTAATGGTGTTGGGCATTGTGTAAAAGTTTCGATTGACATCCTGTACTAAAAACACTATTGCGTTCTACATACCGAATTGATAGGAGCGAATTACAGTGTTTTTCTACAGCTTATTAATATAGGAAGATAAAACACAATATTAGAAGAGCAAGAGATCATTTTTATTCCTTCGCGAATGATTAATTCCATATATATCTTTTTAAGGGTAAGGGTTTCCCTTTGCAAGAAGTGAAACAGCTTTCGTTGAAAAAAACAAAACTTATAAAAACTTATTTTCCACCGTAAGTGCCAATTACACAGAGAGTACACATATACACAATGCTATGTTTTCCAGTCCCCTCACCATACGCGGCCATAGCCTCCATAGCCCACACCGTGAGAAACAGGGCTCAGGACTCTGTGCACCACGGGCCTCACGACTCTATGCACCACGGGCCTCACGATGGGTTGCACGACGGGTCGGAACACTGTCGTACCCACCAGACCACCGTGGCCGTGTCCACCGTAGCGAGATCCATAACTGAAGCTGGCTTCGGGGTCGGGGCTAGGCAGTCCCCAGGAGCTGGTGAGCACAGTCGCGAGGGCGAGACACATCAGAGTCTGTAAGCGAAACACAGGAATAAATATGGAATGAACATTGATGAATGCATGGAGAAAACTTCTATTGCAAATTACGAGGTTGTTGGAGTAGGAGCCAGGTCTCTCACCTTGTTTACTTGCTTCGAAAGGATAGATGAAATATTCTTGTTAAAAACTCTCTTTGATGTGATTTTTCACAAGCAGGAATAACGAAAGAGGTCCACAAACGAATGTAAACACTTTAGAAACCATATATATGTGTGGGTTCACCTAGTTGTACATACCTATGAGGTCCCGTCTTATTGCTTCCATCTCTCTCCCTTCACTCTACCATTGTGGGAAGTTCCAGTTTCTTTTGCCATTCTTCACCTGTCTTACCATTTATGCTAGGAGTAATTTTGCTATCCTTTATAATCCCTATCTTATATCTTTCTTCAGTTATGTGTATGTGCAAGTGTAAACGTATGTGTGTGTGCGTACAGATACAATATTAGTATCTAGAGATATATCAATCGAAACTTCTACACAATGACCAACACCATTAAAGGAAGGCGAAATATTTGGTTGAAGATTATATTGACTTTCCATAATGATTTCTCTAAAAGTGGTGCTAACATTTTTTCGAGAGGCATCAAATTCCTGCAAGCACTTATCGTGTGAGACTGCAAAAGATTGCGAAATCAGGCCTAGAATCTTATTTACTTTCTCTGAGGCAGAGATACACTGCTTATCTTATGTGTCCATTTAATTGTTTGAGCTTTACCCGTAAAATATTATATGCATCGTGTTTCCCTTTTTTTAATACAACAGAACATCTCCACCTTTCCTGTGGTTTCTATCCTGATGAAAGTGTCTAATTCCTGTAATATTAAATTCAACCTCAGACTCTTCACCCTTTTACTATGTTTCGGTTATTCCTCTCATATTGAGATTTTTGTCTGTGACATATACCTGGATTTCATAGATTTTGTTCCTAATATTATGAGCATCATGGTACACCGTGATTACTGCATTCTGACATGTCTTGATTTTCTGCATCGTCAGTTTGCGTCCCAAGGACGCAAACTGCCGGAAGCCTCGCCTGGCACATATAAAAGGATCACCGATGGCCTATTCCGTGTCACTGCAATCACCGCCGCATTCCCTCCAAGTTCTCCTGGTCCCTTCCCGGCGCGGCGCCACACCCTCTTCGACATGAAACTTGTAAGTCCCTTCAGAACAATCGTCTTGAACCGAAGACGTTTAAAATCGGGATGAACTCTTTTTTATTTTTTATATTACATGCAACGATGGCCGTACACAGTCGAAACCTGAACGGGGTTCAAAATCAATAGATTGACTTCGTGTACAATGAGTTGGGGGAAATCCGAAGAAGACCATTACGCCCGTGAATATTCATTCCATATTTATTCCTGTGTTTCGCTTTCAGACTCTGATGTGTCTCGCACTCGCGACTGTGTTCGCCAGCTCCTGGGGACTGCCTAGCCCCGACCCCGAAGCCAGTTTCGGTTATGGATCTCCCTACGGTGGACGCGGCCACGGCGGTCTGGTGGGCAGTAGGGTGGTGCGACCCGTCGTGCAACCCATCGTGCGTACTGTCGTGAGGCCCGTGGTGCAAAGAGTCGTGGCGCCCGTGGTGCACAGAGTCGTGAGCCCTGTTTCTCACGGTGTGAGCTATGGAAGAGGCTATGGAAAATAATTGTTTATACATTTTGCTTTGTTCAACGAAAGCTGTTTCACTTCTTGTAAAGGGAAGCCCTTAGCTTGAAAAATCTAAATGGAATTGATAATGCACGACGGAATAAAATGGATCTTTATCTCTCCTAATACTGTGTTTTATCTTCCTACAATAATGAACCGTACAAAAACAGTGCAATTTGCTCCTTTCAGTTTGATATACAAAATGGAATATTATTTTTGATACAGGATGGCGAAAGATTTTGTTGAAAATCTTATTTATTTTTCATCATTATCTATCTAAAACTGATGTTTGGATATTTTTCGATTGGCATCGAATTCCTACAAGCATTTATTGTGTAGGGCTGGAATTGTTCCCCCCTCCCCCTCTGTTGACACGTTGGTAAGAGACGGTCTCAGTAATTCAAGAGGAATGAGTTCCATCCCGATCGCAACATCTAAATAAAAATTACGATATTATTGCACATTAGTATTCTGTCTACCATATGACGCGCCGGTGGCATAATCGGAAGCGTACTGGTCTCGCATTCGCTTAGCTGTTGTTTCGGAATTACAAGGTTTTCCTTCAGATGAAGGAGCGTAGAAGGTGCCACGTAGTCTGTGGGATCCTTCCGAGGATCTATGCTGGCTCGTGTTGAAGAGTAGAGCCATAGGGATCAATGATAGGATATCACAGTTGTCTCGCATTCGTTTAGCTGTTGCTTCGGAATCACAAGGTCCTCCTTCAGATGAAGGAGCGTGGGAGGTGCCACGTAGTCTGTGGGATCCTTTCGAGAATCTACACTGGCTCGTTTTGAAGAGTAGAGCCATAGGGATCAATAAGAGGATATCACTACTGTGCATGTACGTGAGATACCACTTTCTTGATCCTTGGTATGTTTTTTCCAGGTTCAGATGGGATCTACCTTACTTGCAGAGTTAAAAATGTACTTACAATCCTGATTGTGGGGTTTGTAACGAACTAGTTCCTTTTTTGGGGGTAGAAGCGCAAAGGGAAGGGGAATAGAGTATACTGGAAATAACAGAATAGGGCGAAGTCTTAATATAGAACAACATGTTTGTGTAGAGCAAAATATGACTTTAGAATATAATGTCAATGAGAGAACAAAAGTTAATTTCAGGATGTAATGTCAGTGAAGGACAGAATGTCACGGTAGGATGTAATGTTAGTAGAGGATAAAATATCACACTAGAATGTAATGCCAGTCAATTTAGGATATCAGTACCAGACAGAATGTCAACGAACGGCAAATAATGGCAGAGAGGGACAAAATAACTGAGAGGAGCCTAAGGTTCATGAGGTACCAAATGTCCATAAAACACCGAATGCCTATGAGGGACCAAATGACAGTGTATGGCAAGGTGTCAATAATGAACAAAATGACGATGCAGAAAATCAAGACAAGTCAGAATGCATTAATCACGATGTACTTTAATGCTCATAATATTAGGAACAAAATCCAAGAAATCCAGGAGTATGTCACAGGCAAAAATCTCAATATGAGAGGAATAACCGAGACATGGGAAAAGGGTGAAGAGTCTGATGTTGAATTTGATATTACAGGAACTAAACACTTTCATCAGGATAGAAACCACAGGAAAAGTGGAGATGTTCTGTTGTATTAAAGAAAGGGAAATATGATGCATATAATATTTTACGGGTAGAGTCAACTCAAACAATTAAATGGAAACATGAGATAAGCAGTGTATTTCTATCTCAGAGAAAGCAAATAAGATTTTAGGCCTGATTGCGCAATGTTTTGCAGTCTCACACGATAAGTGCTTGCAGGAATTCGATGCCTCTCGAAAAAATGTGAGCACCACTTTTAAAGAAATCATTATGGAAAGTCAATACAATCTTCAACCAAATATTTCGCCTTCCTTTAATGGTGTTGGTCATTGTGTAGAAGTTTCGATTGACATCCTGTACTAAAAACACTATTGCGTTCTGCTTTTGTAGAGGTCATTAATATAGGAAGATAAAACACAATATTAGAAGAGCATGAGATAAATTTTATTCCGTCGCGAATTATCAATTCCATATATATCTTTTTAAGGGTAAGGGTTTCCTTTTGCAAGAAGTGAAACAGCTTTCGTTGAAAAAAACAAAATTTATAAACAATCATTTTCCACTGTAAGTGCCAATTACACAGAGCACACATACACAATGCTGTGTTTTCCAGTCCCCTCACCATACGCGGCCATAGCCTCCTCCATGGCTTACACCATGAGAAACAGGGCTCACGACTCTGTGCACCACGGGCACCACGGGCCTCACGATGGGTTGCACGACGGGTCGGAACACCGTCGTACCTACTAGACCACCGTGGCTGTGTCCACCGTAGGGAGATCCATAACCGAAGCTGGCTTCGGGATCGGGGCTAGGCAGTCCCCAGGAGCTGGCGAACACAGTCGCGAGGGCGAGGCAAATCAGAGTCTGAAAGCGAAACACAGAGCTAAATATGGAATGAACATTCACGGGCGTATGGAGAGAAGGACTTCTTTTGTATATCAAGAGGTTGTTGGAGTAGGAGCCAGGTCTCTCATCTTCTTTACTTGCTTCGAAAAGATGGATGAAACATTCTTGTTAAAAAATCTCGTTAATGTGATTTTTCGCAATCAAGAATAAGGAAAGAGGTCCACAAACGAATGTAAACACTTCAGAAACCGTATATATGTGTGGGTTCACCGAGTTGTACTTACCTATGAGGTCCCGTCTTATTGCTTCCATCTCTCTCCCTTCACTCTACAATTGAGGGAAGTTCCCGTTTCTTTGATCATTCTTCACCTGTCTTATCATTTAGTCTAGGAATAATTTTGCTACTCTTTATAATCCCTATCTTTCTTATATCTTTCTTCAGTTATGTGTATGTGTGTGTGTAAGTGTAAATGTGTATGTTTGTGTGTGTGTGTGTGTGTGTGTGTGTGTGCGTACAGATGCAATATTTGTATCTAGAGAGATAGCACTAACGGTAAGGATGTTTGTACCTAGCATTACGTTGTTTCTGCTTTTCACAGCAACGTTTTGCATCCTACGACCAATGTATTTGAAGTAAAAATTGAAGAAGTCGTACATAATTATCAACAAATTGTCTCAGCCTCGAAGTAATGGTATTCTTCGGATTTCCTTCAACTCATTGTACACGAATTGAATCTATCGATTTTGAACCCCTTTAAGGTTTCGATTGTGTACGTCCATCGAGGCATGTGATATGAAAAATAAAAAAAGAGTTCATACCGATTTTAAAGGAATTCGGTTCGAGACGATTCTCGTGAAGGGACTTACAAGTTTCATGTCGAAGAGGGTGTGGCGCCGGGAAGGGACCAGGAGAACTTGGAGGGAATGCGGCGGTGATTGCAATGACACGGAATAAGCCGTCGGTGATCCTTTTATATGTGCCAGGCGAGGCTTCAGGCAGTTTGCGTCCTTGGGACCCGCTTCCAAACGATCTTCCATCATGGGCCTCATACTCTGAGCGCAAATCATGTTAGCTTATGTGCGTTTCACACAACTGTGAGTGGATCACAGGACACACACACACACACACACACACACACACACACACACACACACACACACACACACACACACACACACACACACACACACACACACACACACACACACACACACACACACACACACACACACACACACACACACACACACACACACACACACACACACACACACACACACACACACACACACACACACACACCCACCTCCACACACACACACACACGGACACAGATTTCTGAGTCAACTGCTGTTTTGACCAGACGACCTTCGTTCCGAAGATCTGCAGTGATAGAGGAAAACAGTGGCCAGATATTGCCAATCATAATCCCTGGACGAGAGGATCATGAAATAAGTGAACAGTCGTAAGAAAACCCCAAAGCCAGCTTTAGATATGGCGCTTCCTACGGTGGCATGATTTTTGTGGTTCAACTCTGAACTCTTTTAGAATCTATATATTTCTTTTGTGAAACCCCGGCACCAAATTGAAATAGAATATTTCAAAAGTAGACGGATCTGGGTCTTTATAATTAGCTGGTAATATCTACAGTAAGCTTTTAATATCAATATGACTGTATTCAATTTACTCTATTTGAGAAAGAAATATAATGTTTAGATGTTTTAATGTCATTATTGATAATTACACTAAGGTCATTTACATTCCCAAATTTAGTTGAATAATTTCTAAATAACTTTAAGTCCTTCTTACTACAGTTTTTACCTATATGCAAGCCTTTACACTTAACTTGGTTTATTTTCATTAACCACTTTTGAAACCATTGAAGGAAATAGAGAATTGAATTATAATCCCATTAGAATTAAATATAAATTTATCGTAACTGGGGAATTGCTAATATGATAGAAATTAGTAAACCTTACGCCTTTATTCAATAGGAATTATAAGCATAAGCCACAGAACTACTCATAGGTAAGCTTGACCGCGATCATAGGAAAAACATCGAAAACATCATAAGAGATGCCACTGAACGTCACTTGGTAAGTAACTGTATAATAAACGACAACCAGCACAACTTGAGACGCAAATACTCTCGCACGATTAATCATCTAGATTTATACAGTATGGTTATGTCAAATTATGACAAAAGGAGTAATGTGGATTAGATTTATCTGGACTTTGAAAAAATATATACTGTCCAGCACGAACGACTACAAACTAAACTCACATCGAATGGAATAAAAAGTATCATTAAGTTGGATTTGAAACTGATTGAACGATTGTAAACTGAATAGTTTTGAAGGGTAAAGATTGTAGCTGGAAAGATGTAAAGAGTGGAGTTCCTCAAGGTTCCATTCTAGGGCCACTTTTTTCACAAGAAAGGTCAATGTCCTCGATTATGAACTTAAATCTACCGTCTCCAAATTCGTTGAAGATATTAAACTGTGGGGAATAACAAATTATTACTCGAATCAGCTGGATATTCAAGAAGATTTGGACAAACTAGAGCAATGGTTTCAAAATGTGTTAATAAAATCAAGTCCAGTTAAGTGTAAAGACATGCATATAGGTAGAAATTACAGAAAGCATGAACAAAAGTTATTTAGAAAACTTTGAACCAAATTGGAGAATGAAAAGTATATATGTGTATTTATCAGTAAAGCCATTAAAGCATTTAAACATTATAAAACTCATGCCACCGTAGGAAGCGCCACATCTAAAGCTGGCTTCGGGGTCTTCTTAAGATTGTTCATTTATTTCATGATCCTCTCGTTCAGGGATTATGATCAGCAATACCTGGCCATTGTTTTCCTCTGTCACTGAAGGTCTTCGCGATGAAGGCCATCTGGTCAAAACAGCCGCTGACTCGAATGTCTTTCTCTCTCTCTCTCTATCTCTCTCTCTCTCTATCAATCTTTCTATCTCTCTCTCTCTCTCTCTCTCTCTCTGTGTTTGTGTGTGTGTGTGCGTTTGTGTGTTTGTATGCATGTATGTGTGTGTGTGTGTGTGTGTGTCCTGTAATCCAATTACAGTTGTGTGAAACGCACATAAGCTGACATGATTTGTGGCCAGAGTATGACGCCCAGGGACGTCATACTGCCCAAGGACGCAAACTGCCGGAAGCCTTGCCTGACAAATATAAAAGGACCTCCGACGGCCCATTCCGTGTCATTGCAATCACCGCCGCATCCCCTCCAAGTTCTCCTGGTCCCTTCCCGGCGCCACACCATTTTCGACATGAAACTTGTAAGTCCCTTCACAAGAATTGTCTTGAACCCAAGTCCTTTAAAATCGGTATGAACTCTTTTTTATTATTATATCACATGCCACGATGTACGTACACAACCGAAACCTGAACG
Organism: Oratosquilla oratoria; assembly: GCF_046742065.1. NCBI lineage: Eukaryota > Metazoa > Arthropoda > Malacostraca > Stomatopoda > Squillidae > Oratosquilla > Oratosquilla oratoria. The sequence goes on from NC_134778.1 coordinate 9,970,317, forward strand.
GGGTTCAAAATCGATAGATTCACTTCGTGTACAATGAGTTGGGGGAAATCCGAAGAAGGCCATTACTTCGAGCCTGAGACCTTTTGTCGATAATGTACGACTTCATCAATTTTGACTTCAAATACCCAAAGACAGAAATGCAGCCCTCACGACATTGGTCGTAAGGTGCAAAACGTTGCTGTGAACGGCAGAAACAACGTAATGCTAGGTACAAACATACTTACTGTTAGGGCTATCTCTTTAGATCCAATTATTGTATCTGTTCGCACACACACACGCACATACATTTACACTTGGACACACACATACGCATAACTGAGGAAAGATATAGGAAATATAGGGATTATAAAGGATAGCAAATTACTCCCAGCATAAATGATAAGACAAGTGAAGAATGACAAAAGAAACGGGAACTTCCCACAATGGTAGAATGAAGGGAGAGAGATGGAAGCAATAAGACGGGACCCCATAGGTAAGTACAACTAGGTGAACCCATATGGTTTCTGAAGTGTTTAGATTCATTTGTGGGCCTCTTTCCTTATTCTTGATTGTCAAAAATCACATTGACGAGATTTTTAAACAAGTATTTTTCAACTATCTTTTCGAAGCAAGTAAAGAAGGTGAGAGACGTGGCTCCTACTCCAACAACCTCGTGATATGCAATAGAAGTTTTCTCCATGCATTCGTCAATGTTCATTTCATATTTAGCCCTGAGTTTCGCTTTCAGACTCTGATTTGTCTCGCCCTTGCGACTGTGTTCGCCAGCTCCTGGGGACTGCCTAGCCCCGACCCCGAAGCCAGCTTCGGTTATGGATCTCGCTACGGTGGACACGGCCACGGCGGGCTGGTGGGTACGACGGTGTTCCGACCCGTCGTACAACCCATCGTGAGGCCCGTGGTGCATAGAGTCGTGAGGCCCGTGGTGCAGAGAGTCGTGAGCCCTGTTTCTCACGGTGTGGGCTATGGAGGCTATGGCCGCGTATGGTGAGGGAATGGAAGACACTGCATTGTGTATGTGTACTCTCTTTGTAATTGGCACCTACAGTGGAAAATAATTGTTTCTAAATTTTGCTTTTTTCAACGAAAGCGGTTTTACTTTTTGCAAAGGGAAGCCCTTAGCTTAAAAAATATATATGGAATTGATAATTCGCGACAGAATAAAATGGATCTTTATCTCTCCTAATATTGTGTTTTATCTTCCTACAATAATGAACTGTACAAAAACAGTGCAAATTGCTCCTTTCAATTTGATATGGAAAACGGAATATTATTTTTGATACAGGGTGGCAAAAGATTTGGTTGAAAATCTTATTAATTTTTCATCAGTATCTATTAAACTGATGCTTGGATATTTTTTTTTTCGATCTGCATCAAATTCTTACAAGCACTTATCGTGCGTGACTGCAATGATTCCCCCCCTCTGTTGACACGTTGGTAAGAGACGGCCTCAGTAATTCAAGAGGCATGGGTTCCATCTCGATCGCAACATCCAAATAGTTACGATATTATTGCACATTAGTATTGTGTGCTACCATATGGCGCACCGGTGGCATAATCGGAAGCTTAACTGTTGTTATGGAATTACAAGGTCCTCCTTCAGATGAAGGAGTGTGGGAGGTGCCACGTAGTCTGTGGGATCCTTCCGAGGATCTACGCTGGCTCGTATTGAAGAGTAGAGCCATAGGGATCAATGAGAGGATATCACAGTTGTGCATGTAAGTGAGATACCGCTTTCTTGATCCTTGGTATCTCTTTTCCAGGCGTCATATCCTTTAAGGTTCAGATGGGATCTACCTTACTCGCAGAGATAAAAATGTACTTACAATCCTCATTGTGGGGTTTGCAACGAACTAGTTTCTTTTTTGGGGGTAGAAGCTCAAAGGGAGGGGGAATAGAGTACACTGGAAATAACAGAATAGGGCGAAGCTCTAATATAGACCAAGATGTTTGTGTAGAACAAAATATGACTTTAGAACATAATGTCAATGAAAGAACAAAAGTTAATTTCAGGATGTAATATCAGTGAAGGACAGAATGTCACGGTAGGATGTAATGTTAGTAGAGGATAAAATATCACACTAGAATGTAATGCCAGTCAATTTAGGATGTCAGTGCCAGACAGAATGTCAACAAATGACAAATAACCAGTGTAAGATACAGTGGCAGAGAGGGACAAAATATCTGTGAGGAGCCAAAGGTTCATGAGGTACCAAATGTCCATGAAACAACGAATGTCAATGAAGAACCAAATGGCAGTGTAGGGCATGGTGTCAATAATGAACAAAATGACGATGCAGAAAATCAAGACAAGTCAGAATGCAGTAAGCACGGTGTACCATGATGCTCATAATATTAGGAACAAAATCTATGAAATCCAGGTATATATCACAGGCAAAAATCTCAATATGAGAGGAATAACAAAGACATGGTAAAAGAGTGAAGAGACTGAGGGTGAATTTAATATTACAGGAATTAGACACTTTCATCAGGATGGAAACCACAGGAAAAGTGGAGATGTTCTGTTGTATTAAAGAAAGGGAAACATGATGCATACAATATTTCACGGGTAGAGTTAACTCAAACAATTAAATGGACACATAAGATAAGCAGTGTATTTCTGCCTGAAAGAAAGCAAATGTTCTGCAGTCTCACACGATAAGTGCTTGCAGGAATTCGATGCCTCTCGAAAAACTCTAAGCACCACTTTTAGAGAAATCATGATTGAAAGTCAATACGATCTTCGACCAAATATTTCGTCGTCCTTTAATGGTGTTGGGCATTGTGTAAAAGTTTCGATTGACATCCTGTACTAAAAACACTATTGCGTTCTGCATACCGAATTGATAGGAGCGAATTACACTGTTTTTCTACAGCTTATTAATATAGGAAGATAAAACACAATATTAGAAGAGCAAGAGATAATTTTTATTCCTTCGCGAATGATTAATTCCATATATATCTTTTTAAGGGGAAGGGTTTCCCTTTGCAAGAAGTGAAACAGCTTTCGTTGAATTTTTTTTTTTTTTATAAAAACTTATTTTCCACCGTAAGTGCCAATTACACAGAGAGTACACATATACACAATGCTGTGTTTTCCAGTCCCCTCACCATACGCGGCCATAGCCTCCATAGCCCACACCGTGAGAAACAGGGCTCACGACTCTGCACCACGGGCTTCACGACTCTATGCACCACGGGCCTCACGATGGGTTGCACGACGGGTCGGAACACTGTCGTACCCACCAGACCACCGTGGCCGGGGCTAGGCATTCCCCAGGAGCTGGCGAACACAGTCGCGAGGGCGAGACACATCAGAGTCTGAAAGCGAAACACAGGAATAAATATGGAATGAACATTGATGAATGCATGGAGAAAACTTCTTTTGCAAATTACGAGGTTGTTGGAGTAGGAGCCAGGTCTCTCACCTTGTTTACTTGCTTCGAAAGGATAGATGAAGTATTCTTGTTAAAAAATCTCTTTGATGTGATTTTTCACAAGCAGGAATAACGAAAGAGGTCCACAAACGAATGTAAACACTTTAGAAACCATATATATGTGTGGGTTCACCGAGTTGTACTTACCTATGAGGTCCCGTCTTATTGCTTCCATCTCTCTCCCTTCACTCTACCATTGTGGGAAGTTCCAGTTTCTTTTGCCATTCTTCACCTGTCTTACCATTTATGCTAGGAGTAATTTTGCTATCCTTTATAATCCCTATCTTATATCTTTCTTCAGTTATGTGTATGTGCAAGTGTTAACGTATGTGTGTGTGTGTGCGTACAGATACAATATTAGTATCTAGAGATATATCAATCGAAACTTCTACACAATGACCAACACCATTAAAGGAAGGCGAAATATTTGGTTGAAGATTATATTGACTTTCCATAATGATTTCTCTAAAAGTGGTGCTAACATTTTTTCGAGAGGCATCAAATTCCTGCAAGCACTTATCGTGTGAGACTGCAAAAGATTGCGAAATCAGGCCTAGAATCTTATTTGCTTTCTCTGAGGCAGAGATACACTGCTTATCTTATGTGTCCATTTAATTGTTTGAGCTCTACCCGTAAAATATTATATGCATCGTGTTTCCCTTTTTTTGATACAACAGAACATCTCCACCTTTCCTGTGGTTTCTATCCTGATGAAAGTGTCTAATTCCTGTAATATTAAATTCAACCTCAGACTCTTCACCCTTTTACTATGTTTCGGTTATTCCTCTCATATTGAGATGTTTGCATGTGATATATACCTGGATTTCATAGATTTTGTTCCTAATATTATGAGCATCATAGTACACCGTGATTACTGCATTCTGACTTATCTTGATTTTCTGCATCGTCAGTTTGCGTCCCAAGGACGCAAACTGCCGGAAGCCTCGCCTGGCACATATAAAAGGATCACCGACGGCCCATTCTGTGTCATTGCAATCAGCGCCGCATTCCCTCCAAGTTCTCCTGGTCCCTTCCCGGCGCCACACCCTCTTCGACATGAAACTTGTAAGTCCCTTCACAACAATCGTCTTGAACCGAAGACGTTTAAAATCGGGATGAACTCTTTTTTATTTTTTATATTACATGCAACGATGGCCGTACACAGTCGAAACCTGAACGGGGTTCAAAATCAATAGATTGACTTCGTGTACAATGAGTTGGGGGAAATCCGAAGAAGACCATTACGCCCGTGAATATTCATTCCATATTTATTCCTGTGTTTCGCTTTCAGACTCTGATGTGTCTCGCACTCGCGACTGTGTTCGCCAGCTCCTGGGGACTGCCTAGCCCCGACCCCGAAGCCAGTTTCGGTTATGGATCTCCCTACGGTGGACGCGGCCACGGCGGTCTGGTGGGCAGTAGGGTGGTGCGACCCGTCGTGCAACCCATCGTGCGTACTGTCGTGAGGCCCGTGGTGCAAAGAGTCGTGGCGCCCGTGGTGCACAGAGTCGTGAGCCCTGTTTCTCACGGTGTGAGCTATGGAAGAGGCTATGGAAAATAATTGTTTATACATTTTGCTTTGTTCAACGAAAGCTGTTTCACTTCTTGTAAAGGGAAGCCCTTAGCTTGAAAAATCTAAATGGAATTGATAATGCACGACAGAATAAAATGGATCTTTATCTCTTCTAATACTGTTTTATCTTCCTACAATAATGAACCGTACAAAAACAGTGCAATTTGCTCCTTTCAGTTTGATATACAAAATGGAATATTATTTTTGATACAGGATGGCGAAAGATTTTGTTGAAAATCTTATTTATTTTTCATCATTATCTATCTAAATCTGATGTTTGGATATTTTTCGATCGGCATCGAATTCCTACAAGCATTTATTGTGTAGGGCTGGAATTGTTTCCCCCCTCCCCCTCTGTTGACACGTTGGTAAGAGACGGTCTCAGTAATTCAAGAGGAATGAGTTCCATCCCGATCGCAACATCTAAATAAAAATTACGATATTATTGCACATTAGTATTCTGTCTACCATATGACGCGCCGGTAGCATAATCGGAAGCGTACTGGTCACGCATTCGCTTAGCTTCAGATGAAGGAGCGTAGAAGGTGCCACGTAGTCTGTGGAATCCTTCCGAGGATCTACGCTGGCTCGTGTTGATGAGTAGAGCCATAGGGATCAATGATAGGATATCACAGTTGTCTCGCATTCGTTTAACTGTTGCTTCGGAATCATAAGGTCCTCCTTCAGATGAAGGAGTGTGGGAGGTGCCACGTAGTCTGTGGGATCCTTCCGAGGATCTACGCTGGCTTGTGTTAAAGAGTAGAGCCATAGGGATCAATAAGAGGATATCACTACTGTGCATGTACGTGAGATACCACTTTCTTGATCCTTGGTATGTTTTTTCCAGGTTCAGATGGGATCTACCTTACTTGCAGAGTTAAAAATGTACTTATAATCCTCATTGTGGGGGTTGTAACGAACTAATTTTTTTTTTTTTTTTTTTTGGGAGTAGATGATCAAAAGGAGGGGGAATAGAGTATACTGGAAATAACAGAATAGGGCGAAGCCTTAATATAGACCAACATGTTTGTGTAGAGCAAAATATGGTTTTAGAACATAATGTCAATGAAATAACAAAAGTTAATTTCAGGATGTAATGTCAGTGAAGGACAGAATGTCACGGTAGGATATAATGTTAGTAGAGGATAAAATATCACACTAGAATGTAATGCCAGTCAATTTAGGATATCAGTACCAGACAGAATGTCAACGAACGGCAAATAATGGCAGAGAGGGACAAAATATCTGAGAGGAGCCTAAGGTTCATG
>NC_134778.1:9986591-9997731 GCF_046742065.1 Oratosquilla oratoria
GTAAGTCCCTTTACGAGAATCGTCTTGAACACAAGTCCTTTAAAATCGGGATCTGTCTTTTTTTTTCCTTTTATCACAAATGATGTTGAGCGAGAACAACCGAAACCCAAAGAGGATTCAAAATCAATAGATTTACTTTGTGTACAATGAGTTGGAGGAAGTCTGAGGGAGAGTATTATTTCGAGCCTGAGACCTTTTGTCGATAATGTAAGGTAATGTAGGTAAGTACAACTCGGTGAACCCACACATACTTATGGTTTCTAAAGTGTTTAGATTCGTTTGTGGACCTCTGTCCTTATTCTTGATTGTCAAAAATCACATTGACGAGATTTTTAAACAAGAATGTTTTATCTATCTTTTCGAAGCAATTAAAGAAGGTCAGAGACCTGGCACCTACTCCAACAACCTCGTGATATGCAAAAGAAGTTTTCTCCATGCATTCGTCAATGTTCATTTCATATTTATCCCTGTGTTTCGCTTTCAGACTCTGATTTGTCTCGCCCTTGCGACTGTGTTCGCAAGCTCCTGGGGACTGCCTAGCCCCGACCCCGAACCCAGCTTCGGTTATGGATCTCGCTACGGTGGACACGGCCACGGCGGTCTGGTGGGTACGACGGTGTTCCGACCCGTCGTGCAACCCATCGTGAGGCCCGTGGTGCACAGAGTCGTGAGGCCCGTGGTGCAGAGAGTCGTGAGCCCTGTTTCTCATGGTGTGGGCTATGGAGGCTATGGCCGCGTATGGTGAGGGGAATGGAAGACACAGCATTGTATATGTGTACTTTTTGTGTAATTGACACGTACAGTGCAAAATAAGTGTTTATAAATCCTGTTTTTTCCAACGAAAGCTGCTTCACTTGATGCTAAAGGAAGCCCTTAGCTTAAAAAATATGGAATTGATAATGCGTGACGGAATAAAATCTATGTGTTGCTCTCTTAATATTGTGTTTTGTCTTCCTACAATGATGAACTGAACAAAAACAACGTAATTCACTGCAATCAATTCGGTATGCAGAATGCAATAGTACTTTTAGTAAAGGATGTCAATCGGAACTTATACACAAAGCCCAACACCATTAGCGGGCGGGGAAAGATTTGGTTGCAAATCTTATTTACTTTTCATCATTATCTCCCCGTCTGGTGTATAAGATGAATGTTATTGTGTGGTTAAAAGGTGCTCAGTAACATGCAACTAATACTTTAGGGGGTCTATAAGGAGCGCCCCTACGAACTAGAGTCACACATCATTTTGTCTGCGAAAGAGGAAATAGAAAAATTATGCTACTTTATCATACTGCGACTGTCCCTGCGTTATGCTGCCCCACCCACACTCTTAATGCTGTCCTGTACCACTTCCTTGAATATTAATTTATTTTATTCGCCAAAACCTATGACAGGGGAAAAATACTGCCACCGAGTGTTCCCAGTTGAGTCGTAAAAGACGACAAAAGGGACGTGGATAGGACTAGGCATCCTACTCTCTATAGCCCCAAAGTGGGCATAAAAAAAATATAAGAGTGACTGGGAGGAGTTTTCCAAGCAGAATCCTACATATGGGAGTAAAAGGGAGGAGATAGGCGGTATGTTTGTGAGAAGAATAATGCTTGTGTTGGCATTGAGTGAAACTGAGTTGAAAGAGAAGGGCGAGTTAGAGTTTGGAAGTGTAGTTGGTAGGATTTTAGGAGTGAAGCGAGGGCAAGGAAGGGAAGGGGTGGTTATACTAGTAAGTGAAGAGACATGTAAACGTGTGGTAGAGTGGAAGGAGGTTTCTTCAAGGTTAATGATGATGAAGGTGAAACTGGGAAGGGAGATGTGGATTTTTGTAAGTGGATGTGGACCTGGTAGTGAGAAGTGTGTAGAGGAAAGGGATTTTTTTTATATAAATTTAAATGAGTGCATAGAGGGTTTAGGGAGAAATGTTAATGTAGTGGTATTGGGAGACCTTAATGCTAGGATAGGAAATCAACCAATAGACAGAGTGGTTGGGAAGTGTGTAGCCCAAGGAAAAAGTTGAGGTGGAGAAATGATGGTGGAGATGTGTCTAGAAAGAGAGTTGTTATTAACTAATACAGTGTTTAGGAAGAAAGTCAAGCATAAGTACACATGGAAGATGGTGGTGGATGGAAGGGTGGCAGATGGGTTTTTCATGGACTATACAGTGGTAACCAGAAAAGTAGGAAGAGTTTGTATGCACACGTTTGAAGGGGAAAGAGTGTGGGAATATAAAAAAAAAATGTTGGAAGGTAAGTTGAGAGTGGAGGATAGATGGAGAAAGAAGAAAAGGACAGAAGGTAGTGAGTTGTTTAGAGTGAAATACTTAAATGAGAAAGAATAAGAGGAGTACAAGAAGAAGCTGAGAGAGGAGTGGGAGGGAGTGAAGGATAGAGTAGAACTAGGAGTGGAGGATGAACGGAGATGGTTCAAGGAAGGAGTCACAAGGTGTGCAAAGTTGGTGTGTGGAACCAAGAAGACGGGAGGAAACAGAAGGAAGGGTAGTGAGTGATGGGATGATGAAGCAAAGAAGTTTGTAGAAGAGGAGAAGTGAGCATTCACAAATTGGTTACGAAATAGGACGAGAGAATCATATGAAAGGGATTATGTGTGAATAACATGTTGACGCAGCTTGAGGGGGTTTCTCCCTGTCTTCTCTTTTTCTGTATGAGGGGACGGAGAGGGGAGGTCGCCAATTAAATAAAGCGGCCTTGCTGTGGCTGTGCTGTGTCTTGCTACATAGCTTCTGACGGAGGGCAGTGGGCGGGATGAAGAGTTGACCCGTCATCTAGGAGGAGCCAATATAAGAGGGAGGGAGGAGAGGAGTGGAGTATATGGGGATGGAAAGGGTGGGAGTGAATTCTATGCCTTTGTTTAAAGCTACGTCCCTTGTAAGGGTGGGGGGATCCGTAGGTATATGTATATGTATCATTATCTCCCTAAAACTGATGCTTAGATTTTTTTCTATCGTGTGAGACTGCAATTATTTTCACCCTGGATCTCGATCTCAATATCCAAATAACTACGATATAATTACACATTATTATTCTGTGTTACCATATTACATACCGGTGGCATAATCGGAAGCGTACTGGTCTCGCATTCGCTTAGCTGTTGTTTCGGAACCACAAGGTCCTACTTCAGATGAAGGAGCGTGGGAGGTGCCACGTAGTCTGTGAGATCCTTCCGAGGATCTACGCTGGCTCGTGTTGTACAGTAGAGCCATAAGGATCAATGAGAGGATATCACAGTTGTGCATGCAGGTGTGATACCACTTTCTTGATCCTTGGTATCTCTTTTCCAGGCGTCATAACCTCTATGCTTGAGATGGGATCCAATTTACTCGCAGAGTGAAAGATGTACTTACAAATCTCATTCTGGTATAGGAAGCTGAAAGACAACATTAGGAGAAATAAAGATAACACTTATTCCGTCGTTTAATATTTACTTCATATAAAAATTCAAGCCAAGAGCTACCTTTTGTATGAAGTGAAGCAGCTTTCATTGAACAAAAATGCATAAACAATTCTTTCGCCCTATAAGTGTCAGTTACACAAAGAAACACGCATACACACATGCATGCATATATGTACGTATGTATGTATGTATGTATGTATGTATGTATGTATGTATGTATGTATGTGTGTATATATGTATGTATGTATGTATGTATTTATGTATGTATGTGTGTATATATGTATGTATGTATGTATGTATGTATGTATGTGTGTATATGTATGTATGTACGCAGGTATTTACGTATGTATGTATGTATGTATATATGTACATATATATGTATATACGACGTATGTATGTATGCATGTATGTATGTATGTATGTACGTATGTATGTATCTCTTTATCTATTAGAACATTTTACAGCCTTGTGTAAACTGGATTCTCTGTGTGTATGTGTGTGTGTGTGTGTTTGTGTGTGTGTGTGTGTGTGCGTGCGTGTGTGTGTGTGTGTGTGTGTGTGTGTGTGTGTGTGTGTGTGTGTGTGTGTGTGCGTGTGTGTGTGTGCGCGTGCGTACACGATCTCGTGCTATCTTTTCAAGGCGAATTAGTTTATTTCATGTCTGGTCTCCAAGGCTTCTCGTCTGCTAAATTTTTGTGATTTTTTTGAACTTTTGCTTTTGGCATTTAGTAAGTTACCTGTCACCTTTTCTACAAAGATAAAGTCTTTTTCGCCGGGTATTATGTATACTGCGTATGCACAGTGTGGTATTATCGTCTTCTTTCTGTCTTACTTAAAGTATAGACAACATGCGCGCCATGAATTTGGATACGCGTTCCCCAATCTTTACCGACCATAGCGCCCCCTGTTGTCATGTCTAAGCTGTCCAGCACCCCCATCTTGTCACTACAAGGATAAAAGAAAGATGAAATGTATTGCTTGATGATTTATTTTCTTGATTCCTCAGAACCGAAACAAATTGACAATACTGTTTGTAGAAGAAACAAGAACACCCTAGAAAAACAAAATAGCATGGGAAAAGTCAAATATGCACAACTGGGTAATCAATGATACATATATCAATGTGATTTTTTGTGTGCATTGCTCCCCAGCACCTCCTATAGTCGATTTCAGCACCCCCAGGTTAGGAAACGCTGCTTTAGATTCATTTACGAAAGAGGTCTAACCGTCAATCTTTTTTTACGAGTTACATGTTACTCTCTTCAGTCAGTCCTAATATGTCTTGCATTATCATACTTAAAGCACAGTCTGTCAGCACTACCCGTGCGTAATTGCCTCCTCGAGCCTGTTTCTGAGGTTTGCGTGTTGGATCAACAGCTACTTACTTTACTAATATTCGAAAAAAGTAAAGAAAATAAATGTAGTGATTTCTCAGTAAGTATACGTATAAGGAAAAAGGCCATATATAGATAATTTGAAATTATGACAAATCAAATTGTGTGTGTGTGTGTGTGTGTGCGATTCACCATGGTCTTGGATCGCGTGTTGAACTCGTAATCGACAGCTATTTCCCTCCCGGAAGAGAGCTCAGAGCTCATTTATGACCGGTCTATGAGTAATGCTGTGACGCTGTGACCTTACACGCACACACACACACACACACACACACACACACACACACACACACACACACACACACACACACACACACACACACACACACACACACACACACACACACACACACACACACACACACACACACACACACACACACACACACACACACACACACACACACACACACCGAACTCCTCGCCTACGAGTGCCGGAGTAACGACTCGCAGTGCAGCGACACTGAAATTATTTCAACCCTGTGCGAGATTCGAACCAGGACCGCCGTAGTGGCGGCCGGGAACTCTAACACCGCGCCATCGAGTGTGTATGCGCGCGCTTGCGTATTGATACTATATAAATATTCAAAGAAATAGTGCTCACGGTATACTAGCAAGAGACGTAAGCCAGAGGACTTTCGCTACGAAATATCAATTTTCTTTAGGCTTCACTCCTTAGTTTAAGGTTAGTAGGTGTTAGTATATCTTTAGTTCTGGTGTTAGTTGATTGGTCTTATTTTACATATTACTATTCTATTTCTTCTTGTATTCTTCTTTTTCTTGACTTGTCTTCATTGGTTGGTTTTATCAAGGTTTTCTCTTCTTCTTCCTCTTCTAGTGACTTGGTGCGTCAATATTTCTTAAACTAGTGTTAACGGATTTATTTTTTTCTTATGTTAGCATTTATAATTTTTAATGTTAGTGATGTTTTTCTTAATCCTAATTCCTTAGTTTGATATTAGTGTCAGTATATCTTTAGTTCTAGTGCTAGTTGATTTGTCTTAATTTATGTTATTTTCTTTCTTCTTATATTCTTCCTTTTCTTGACTTGTGTTCTTTTATTTTGTTGATCTGATGCTAGGTTCAAAGTGTATTTTGGGTTTGGTGCAGGTCCGTTGACTGTTGGCAAAACTCTCGGCCACCAGTTGTGATCGTGTCCTCGTTTTGTATCTGTGTGATGGCTCTGTTGTCCTATGTGAGGGTTTGGTGGAGGTTTGTTGAATGTTGGTGAAATTCTCGGAAACCAGTTGTGGTCGTGTCCTTGTTCTGTGTCAATGTCATGGCTTTGTTGTCCCAGGCTCTGTCCGTCATATGGTAGAGTCTGGTGTTCAAGGGTATCAGTTTGTGTTGTTTGTGTAGTTCTTTGGTAGTGTTTAACTATGGGGGAATGGAGTGTATGGCAAGTCTGAGTGTTTTGTTTTGTGTTGCTTGTAGCTTGTGTACTTGACTTCATTTTAAGGTGAGTGTTGTGATTGTGGGTGTCGTTTGCGTAGTTCTTTGGTTGTGTTTAATTCTGGGGGGATGGAGTGTGTGGTGAGTCTGAGTGCTTTGTTTTGTGTTCCTTGTAGCTTGTGTACTTGACTTCGTTTTAAGGTGAGTGTTGTGATTGTGAGTGTCGTTTGCGTAGTTCTTTGGTTGTGTTTAACTATGGTGGGATGGAGTGTTTGGCGAGTCTGAATGTTTTGTTTTTTGTTGCTTGTAGCTTGTGTACTTGGCTTCGTTTTGAGGTGAGTGTTGTGATTGGAGTGTATTCAAACAGAGATCTTACGAGTACTTTATATAGTCTTAAGAATTTTTTTGTGCTGAGATTTCTAAATTTCAGTGTGCTTAGTGTCTTCCCAGCTTGTTTGTTGTTGTTGTTTGTGTGTGCTTGTAGACCTCTGCTTCCTAGTATTAACCCAAGTATTTTTGTTTCACTGTTTGTGTATTTGCGTGTCCCTATCCAAATTTCTGTTGGTTTGTGTTTTGATATGTGCAGTAGATGAAATTTTGTTTTGTTTGATGCTATTTTCTATTGTTGTTCATATGTGTTAATTGTTTCTATTATTCTAATTATATTTTTATTACGTATATGAAACGAAATAGGCCACCATAAGAAACTTTTCGTAAATAAATTTTCAGCTTGTTTTACATATATGTTATCTTTTCAGACTTGGTAGGAGGAAGATGCAGAAAACACGCTTCAAGAAAGGCCTCTGGATGTTTCAACAAAGAGGATTCAACATAAATTCCTTCCAGAAGGATTCACGAGGTTCATATCGAAATGATTGGAGCGTTTCCATGAGAACGAACGACCGAAGTAGGACGAGGAGATGCAATGCTACAAAATTGCTCGTCATTGGTATTTTCATGTTTTGGAACATAAGAACATAAGAATGAAAGAGATTGAAGGAGACCATAAGGCCTACACTAGGCAGCTCCATATCCATCACCACCTGTCATCTCCATCCATAAAGCTGTCTGATCGTTTCTTAAAACAACTGATAGTTTCAGCGCTCACTACATGGTTACTAAGTCTATTTCATTCGTTGACCGCCCTATTAGTAAACCAATTCTTGCCTATTTCATTCTTAAATCTAAGTTTGTTCGGTTTAAATCCATTACTGCGAGTCCTGCCCTGTTGTTTTAATATGATGACCTTGTTTGCATCTCCCTTGTTAAAGCCTTTGATCCACTTGAACACCTTGACAGGGTCTTCCGTCTCATTGGAGGTCCTGAGTGCTTCCTGAAGACTAAGCTTGCACTGAGACAGGACCTTAAGGACTACGGAACTACAGAAGTCCCCATTTCCATGACTTATCGTTACAGAACTTAATATCCGTCCGCATGCATCACGTACTAAGGTTGTCGTTCTTGTTATGAACTGTAGTTTACCAGGGCTCCTACCCATACGTATGAAGGTATATAGGGAAATTTTACTCCACTAATTCTACATGGGGCATCGGACGAAATTTAATATAAATATTCAGTCACTCATCATTCCTCTTCCCTCTTGTGATACTCACCTGATGCTACAATACACTGCTCATGCTAAACCTTTACTCTTTGTCTAGACGTCGTTAAAGTTAACAAAGGTTCAGAAAACATTACAAACATGTAAAAAAAAATTCAATTTTATTCTTCATGAAATCACATTTCTTTGTTTTTGCCAAAAAACGGGTTCCAAAGACGTAGATCGATGAAAACATCCATCAGAAGGGGAGGGTGGGGTGAGGTGAAAGGGGGGAGGAGGAGGAGGAGGAGGTGGGGGAGGGGGAGGAAGGGGGTGAGAGATAGGAGGGAAAGGAGTGGGATAAAGAACTAGATCCTTATCTCTTTCAATGTCGGAATATACTAAAACCTTGAGTACAAACAATTGTTAAATATATATATATATATATATATATATATATATATATATATATATATATATATATATATATATTCATCATTTAACAACTGGAGTCCTCCTTGGTGATGAAGACCATCATGATGATGGACCGTATGGGAATTAGTTTAGTTTTCAGGTTGTCAAAATTCTGCTGCACTAAAACACATCTTCGACATCCGACGATGGGAATGTTGCACCACGATTCCTGAGCACATCCTACCACCTGTTCCCGTAGCCGCCTGCCCCGTAGCCAGAGCCTCCATAGAGGCCTCCTCCGTAGCCGGTGTAGGAGGGCTGAACAACTCTCTGCACTGTCACGACCCTCTGGACGACAGGTCTAACGACCCTCGACACACCGGTATGTCCTCCGTGACCGTAACCAATGCCGTGGTTGTAGCGGTTATAGCTGTGGCCATAGCCGAGGCCAAACCTGGAGCCGTAGCCGTAGTTTCTGTGGATGCCGCGAGAACCGTAAATGTTCCAGGGTTCGGCTTCACCCTCGGCGCCGGCGTCGGGAATAGAGTATACTGGAAATGACAGAATATAATGTCAATGAAAGAACAAAAGTTAATTTCAGGATGTAATGTCAGTGAAGGACAGAATGTCACGGTTGGATATAATATTAGTAGAGGATAAAATATCACACTAGAATGTAATGCCAGTCAATTTAGGATGTCAGTGCCAGACAGAATGTCAACGAACGGCAAATAACCAGTGTAAGATACAGTGGCAGAGAGGGACAAAATATCTGTGAGGAGCCAAAGGTTCATGAGGTACCAAATGTCCATGAAACA
The DNA here is from genome assembly GCF_046742065.1 of Oratosquilla oratoria. Lineage (NCBI taxonomy): Eukaryota > Metazoa > Arthropoda > Malacostraca > Stomatopoda > Squillidae > Oratosquilla > Oratosquilla oratoria. Next base: position 9,995,555 of record NC_134778.1, read on the forward strand.
ACGAATGTCTATGAGGGACCAAATGGCAGTGTATGGCATGGTGTCAATAATGAACAAAATGACGATGTAGAAAATCAAGACAAGTCAGAATGCAGTAATCATGATGTACTTTAATGCTCATAATATTAGGAACAAAATCCAAGAAATCCAGGAGTATGTCACAGGCAAAAATCTCAATATGAGAGGAATAACAGAGACATGATAAAAGGGTGAAGAGTCTGATCAGTGGCGGCGCCAGGGAGGGCTTGGGGGGGCTTTAACCCCCCCACAAAAGTGGCCAGCCCCCCCATTAGCCCCCCCTCCCAACTGAAATGAGCAAATTGAAAATTGAAAACACACATTGAAATAATTTTATTAAGTGGAATTTTTAATTGCCAGGGCTAAAGATTTGTCAGCTATCAGTGCTAGCCCAACCATTAACCCCCTCCCCTTCTGAAATGAGGATAATATATGTGTATTATCATATTACTATTAGCCCCCCAAAAAAAATTGCTCAGCCCCCCTTAGCCTCCCCAACTAAAAATTCCTGGCGCCGCCGCTGAGTCTGATGTTGAATTTGATATTACAAGAATTGAAACACTTTCATCAGGATAGAAACCACAGGAAAGGTGGAGATGTTCTGTTGTATTAAAGAAAGGGAAACATGATGCATATAATATTTTACGGGTAGAGTTAACTCAAACAATTAAATGGACACATAAGATAAGCAGTGTATCTCTGCCTCAGAGAAAGCAAATAAGATTCTAGGCCTGATTGCGCAATGTTCTGCAGTCTCACACGATAAGTGCTTGCAGGAAGTCGATGCCTCTCGAAACAAATGTAAGCACCACTTTTAAAGAAATCATGGTGGAAAGTCAATACAATCTTCGACCAAATATTTCGCCTTCCTTTAATGGTGTTGGTCATTGTGTAGAAGTTTCGATTGACATCCTGTACTAAAAACACTATTGCGTTCTGCATACCGAATTGATAGGAGCGAATTACACTGTTTTTCTACAGCTTATTAATATAGGAATATAAAACACAATATTAGAAGAGCAAGAGATAATTTTTATTCCATCGCGAATTATCAATTCCATATATATCTTTTTAAGGGTAAGGGTTTCCCTTTGCAAGAAGTGAAACAGCTTTCGTTGAAAAAAAAAAAAAAAAAAATTATAAAAACTTATTTTCCACCGTAAGTGCCAATTACACAGAGAGTACACATATACACAATGCTGTGTTTTCCAGTCCCCTCACCATACGCGGCCATAGCCTCCATAGCCCACACCGTGAGAAACAGGGCTCACGACTCTGTGCAGCACGGGCCTCACGGCTCTATGCACCACGGGCCTCACGATGGGTTGCACGACGGGTCGGAACACCGTCGTACCCACCAGACCACCGTGCCCGTGTCCACCGTAGCGAGATCCATAACTGAAGCTGGCTTCGGGGTCGGGACTAGGCAGTGCCCAGGAGCTGGCGAACACAGTCGCGAGGGCGAGACAAATAAGAGTCTGAAAGCGAAACACAGGAATAAATATGGAATGAACATTGACGAATGCATGGAGAAAACTTCTTTTGCATATCACGAGGTTGTTAGAGTAAGAGCCAGGTCTCTCACCTTCGTTACTTGCTTCGAGAAGATAGATGAAACATTCTTGTTAAAAAATCTCTTGAATGTGATTTTTGACAATCAAGAATAAGGAAAGAGGCCCACAAACGAATGTAAACTCTTCAGAAACCATATGTATGTGTGGGTTTACCGAGTTGTACTTACCTATGGGGTCCCGTCTTATTGCTTCCATCTCTCTCCCTTCACTCTACCATTGTGGGAAGTTCCCGTTTCTTTTGTCATTCTTCACATGTTTTTTCATTTAGTCTAGGAGTAATTTTGCTATCCTTTATATTCCCTATATTTCTTATATCTTTCTTCAGGTATGTGTATGTGTGTGTGTGCGTGTGTGTGTGCGTACAGATACAATATTAGTATCTAGAGAGAGTCCTAACGGTAGGAATGTTTGTACCTAGCATTACATTGTTTCTGCCGTTCACAGGAACCTTTGGCATCTTACGACCAATATCACAAGGGTTGCATTTTTGTCTTTGGGTATTTGAAGTCAAAATTGAAGAAACCGTCTCAGGCTCGAAGTAATGGTCTCCTTCGGACTTCCTGCAACCTATTGTACACAAAGTGA
>NC_134778.1:9998231-10008231 GCF_046742065.1 Oratosquilla oratoria
TATTGCTGCCACTGTATTACCCCGAAGACGAACCAGGAACAGGGTTCAAAATGAAGAAAATAGACTTCAAAACGACGAGTTCAGTATGTACTTTTCTTGCGAATATATAACTATATATATATATATATATATATATATATATAACTATATATATATATTATATACTCCCTTGTGATGTGTGTTGTGTGTGTGTGTGTGCGTGTGTGTGTGTGTGTGTGTGTGTGTGTGTGTGTGTGTGTGTGTGTGTGTGTGTGTGTGTGTGTGTGTGTGTAGTGTGTTGTATGTGTGTGTGTGTGTGTGTGTGTGTGTGTGTGTGTGTGTGTGGGGCGTGTCTTCGTTAAAGAGCTGGAGTCCCAGGAGCCATGTTATCCGGAAAATTTCAAAACACTAGGAAGACTCAGAGTAACAGAATATATTATCGACGTTTTCAAACCCTGTCCGGGGTTCGTCCTCAGGGTTATACATTTGTAAGCAAAAGGATTCAGTTATATAGTGTACCGATGTTTCTCTGGGACAGGTCCCACCGAATTGAAACAGAGTTGCATTTTTTTTAACAGAATAGTAAAACTCCCTCAAAAACATGGGAGAAAGGATAACAAAATTAAATATACTAGGCAAGAACACGCCTGATACCAAAATCCAAAAAGCCTATCCATCGTTCCTCCGTAGCTACGACACAAATCATAACAAAAATAAACTATTCATGTACTGCATGACCTGCAGGAATTACAAGGTTAGCTAAAGTGTCACAAAATGGGACCACAGAAATTGAAAAGAACAAAAAGAACCAACTATCACAACCCGATGAAATGATACTGTACTCATAGCTGCAATACAAATCACACAATAAAACAAAACCCAAAACCAATTCCGAATGACCAAAGTAAATTGATTTCAAATTTGTATAGAAGCGTCCACCTAAATGAAAAGAAGTCACAAAAAGACCACATATCACATGTCAAAATAAACAAAACAAATCAAATTCTGAACGACAAAGAATTAATAACAGAGTAAGTACAAAGTGTCAAAAAATGGAACCACCTTTTTATTTTCTATTTTCGGTGGTTCGAAACGTCGGTAATAAATTCTGTTACTCTGAGTCCAGTGTTTTGAAATTTTCCGAAAAAAAAATATATATATATATATATATATATATATATATATATATATATATATATATCACAAAAAAGTTATGTCGTAGAAAATATTTAAAATAATACTGATGACCAACTTTCGTAGAACAATACGCTATTATATAGTGATCTGTATATTTCGATCACTTACTGTGATCCTCTTCGGCAGATATGAGTTACATAGTACAGAACAATGTGCATTTATAGTAAAGCAGTGAGGTAGCATGAGGGACGAGGCTCAGGTCAACACGCCCGGCACGCATGCTCGCATCTTGGTGGCTCAGGTCACATGACCGGCGTTGCATGGGCCTTGGTGATTTTTGTCCACCGCTAATGTTGATGGTAACATTTTATTTATGGCAAAAGAAGAAATACAGTCTGGTGACCATTGACCATGGGAAATGTTGTAATTTGGGAAATTATTTATTAAGGAGGATTCTACTATTTTTCTTCTGAAACTACATTTGGATTTATAAATTATTATTATTATTATTATTCTTTTTCAGCATCGTCCCAATTTATTCGGTGGTTTTTATTGGCGACGTGCTGAAATACTGCGGAATTTTTCTGTCCGTATTTAACAGAGTTCTTGTGCTCCTTAACCCTGGTATTGAGATCTCGACCCGTCTGTCCCCAATATACATCATTGCAATCTAAACAAGGTAATTTATAAACTCCAGGAGTTGTATTACTCTTGGATCTATGATGTATATTGACAACTTTACTGAACAAATTATTAGGATAATGGAAGATAAAATTTACCTTTTCCTTTGGTAACATGTGAGACAATTCATGGATTGATTTGTTAAAAGGCAATTTTATGCTTCTATTATCCCAATGATGATTCATGGCGGAATGGGAATCTGTTTTGTGAAAACCGCTTCCTCTGGACAGGGAGAATGGCGAGTTGTCAACAACCGTCGTCAACGTCCTCAGAAGCCCCGCCTCGACCCGGGCCCCACCAAATATCCGGTCCTCATCAAGCCTACTGAGGACCCTTCCCAATTCCTCAAGATGGGATCCTGGCGGACAGGCACAGCTTGTAAAGGATGCAGTAGGACCTGTTGATGGCATCCGCCGAACACCATCCGGAGAATGGCTTATAAGATGTACATCGGGGAAGCAGCAAGGCCAGCTCGTACGGACGGCGACCCTGAAAACAGCCCGGCTGCCGCCCATGAAGAGCACAACCAGAATACCCAGAACCATCGTAGTGGGAGTTGTGAAAGGTGTCCCCATCGACGACGGATGCAGAGAAGCTTCTTAAGGCAGACTTGGAGGCCCAGGAAACTACCCGTAGATTCAGTTCAGCGTCTCACTACAAGAGATGGCGTTGCAACCGGGTCAGTGAGAGTAGCCTTCCAAACGAACATCCTCCCCTCCACAGTGAAACTTGGGTACACCCTTCACCAGGTGGTTCCCTATGTCGCCCCCGTACGTATATGCACCAGGTGCCAGCTACTGGGGCATACCAGGAAGGAGTGTCGACGCAAGGCTCCCCGGTGTGCTCGATGTGGTAAGGGTCACGCCACGCAAGACTGTAAGGAAAGTCAACTATTCTGCGTCAACTGCTGTGGCAAACACTCTGCAGCGTACCCCAACTGTCCGGAAGTAGCCATCCGGAAAATAGCGGCATGAAGTGAAACACCAGCGCTACACCCCCTTCGCAGAGGCTTTGGTCATCGCCAGGGAACGTTGGGAATCCCGTTTAAAGGATGAATGGGCGAAAGAGAGAGACTTCGCTGCTCCCCCCAAGAATTCAAAACCCCCGAAAAAGGAGGCAAATCTAAGGCTTCCCACCCCAACCACCGTCTCCTTGGACGTTTCATCTCCCACCGAAGTCGGCAAGACCACCGAGGAAAGAAAGAAACTCAGACCCAGGAAGAGGAAATCCAAGGCTTCCAAAACTAAAAACAAAGAGGCAGAACCATCCACAAATGCCTACCCACCCCAGGGAAGAGGATGAGGGCATCCCCCTAGATGATGGGGACAGCACCACTAGGCAATACAAAAAGCAGCGAGACCACACACGAGCACACCTCGTCACCCTCCCCACCCCCACCCAACGACACACCCGCAGCCAGCACCATGAATTACCTCGTGGCCACCATTGAGTCCCTACAACGGGACCTGGCACGGTCCAACCCACAGGCAGCCAAGCTATTAGATGGGATCTTCGTTATCCTAAAATCCATCTCAGAGATCACAAATAATGGAGGTAATTAAAATTATGCAATGGAACTGCAGGGCGATTAACACCGCCCGAGACCTCCTAGTGCAGCACCTTGCAGGAAGCTCCTATCAGGTACTTGCACTACAATCCCTCCACACCTCTCCCCACCAGTTGCCAACCCTGCCAGGGTATCACTACCCTCCCTTCTTCGCAACCGACGACTCCGGCAAGGTTCGAACCGCCACGTACGTCTCCATAGGACTGGCCGCGCGTGCTGGGTCACTTCCAGGCTCCCCCTAGAAGAAGGCTACGGGGTGGTATCCTCCGTTTCTTTACAAGATGGCCGGTCAGTACACATACTCAACTTTTACAACCCAACCACGTCGCTTAAATTCGAGTGGCTGGTAACCCTCCCGGACAATTGGATCGTGGTAGGTGACTTCAACAGAAGGGACGCCCTTTGGGAGGACGGATACCCCCGCTCCTCACCAGAATTATGCTCCCAACTAGACGCGGCTGACATCGTCCTTCTTAACGATGGGAGACACACTAGGCTACCTGACTGCCCAGAACATGGTACCTCAGCCTTAGATCTCTCTTTCGCATCCCCAAACATTGCGGGGATTACGGAATGGGCGGTCCAGGACGACCCTTTGTCCTCCGACCACCTCCCCATCACCGTCACCTTACACCTCACCCCCACTACCCACCCCCCGCCATCTCAAGCAACTTTCAACCTGGGAAAAGCGGACTGGACGACCTTTCAAGCCCACCTAGCCGACGCCCACCTCAAACTCGAGCTCACCCGCCCGATAGAGGAATTAAACACCCTCTTCACGGACATTGTGCTCGAGGCGGCCCGGCTAGCCATCCCAGTGACTGGCGGTAAGCACGGAAGACGCGGCCATCCATGGTGGACGGAGAACTGCAAGGAGGCTGTTGAAAAGAAAAAACTGGCCTATCAGCGGTACAGGAGGGAGGGCTCGGAGTCCGCCCATATCGCAATGAAACAGACCAAAGCTCTGTGCAAGAAGACCATTGCTCAAGCAAAACTGGACTACTGGAAAAACGCCAAGAAGGACAAGCTGGACCTCACCGAAGCATGGAAGAGGTTCAAGGAAATTAAGAGTCACTACAGCCCCCCCGATGATGACCTCAAGGCTCCCGATGGGAGGGTGTTGCGCACAGCCGAGGATAAGGCAGAGGGGCTCCTCCACCACTTTGCCAGCGCGAGCTCCTCAACTAGCCTCCCCGCTGAGAAGCGCAACTTCCGGGCAGCCCATGATGACCTTGTGGACCTCTCCCCCCCCAAGGGGGAGCACACGGACCTCTCGCTCTTCGAGCTGAAGTGGGCTCTCAGGGCCATTAAGGCCACCAAGAAATCCCCAGGTGCAGACAAAATTGTGTACCCACTTCTGCGACACCTCCCTCCCGCCCTCCAGCAATCCTTGTTGGCGATCTACAACAAATGCTGGAGAGAAGGCTTGGTACCACTGGCATGGAAACATGCAATTGTGGTCCCCATTCCCAAGGCGGGAAAACAGAGGAACCTGGTGGAAAACCACCGGCCCGTGGCCCTCACCTCCCACGTCGGAAAGGTCTACGAACGTATCATCCTGAACCGCCTAAGCCACCATGTGGACTCAAACAAGTGCCTCCCGAAGCTTCAAGCAGGGTTCAGGAGGGGTAGAAGCGTAACGGATCACGTCGTGAAGCTCGCCGAACACATCCGGAGAGCCCGAAGGCAGAGAAGAATTCTTCACACTTGTTTCCTGGACATCTCCAAGGCTTTTGACACCGTTTGGCACACAAAGCTCCTATTGAAGCTGAAGTCCATAGGGGTCTCCCCGGCAATCTTCAACTTCGTGAAGTCGTTTCTCGCCGGCAGAACAATTGCGGTTCGGTGGAAAGGGATCATCAGTTCGCAAGCCAAAATCGACATGGGGGTCCCCCAGGGCTCCGTCGTCGCCCCCTACTCTTCACCCTGCTACTAGCGGGGGTGGGAGAGGGGGTGAGACATGACACCATAGTCACTGCCTACGCGGACGACATAGCCCTCTGGAGGAAGTCCAGGTACCGACGGCCAAAGAAGAACTCTGCAAACCATCGGGCGGAGGTAAGGGTATTTCAAGAGCAAGTAGACGTGGTCGTAAACCATCTCATGGACCTTGGATTCACCCTCTCCGGGACCAAAACTGTATACATGCCGGTGCACAGCAAGGGTTATAACGCAGGTCAGTATCCGGACTGGAATCAAATCACGGTCTGCGGTACTGCTGGGGGTCACCTTCCAGCGGGACGGCCTTTGGAACGAGCACCTGAGACTAGCCTGTCTCAGTGCCAGACGGGCGCTCAATCTCGTCAGAGTCATCCGTCGGGAGAAATGGGGCCAACGCAGGGAAACTCTGATTCCCATCATTCAGAGCCTCGTGCGTTCCCGCCTTCTCTTCGGCGCCCCCGCTCTCCACGACCTCCCTCCGACGGCCGTGCAAAGAATGGCTCGGGTAGAGTGCCAAGCGCTCCGCCTAGGGCTAGGACTAGCAAAGTCGGTTCCCCAGGCCCAAATCTACAATGAAGCCGGCCTACTACCACTCAGGCATTGCCTGAAGAAGGGTGCCTGTACATACCTATTCAGCTCTGCAAGGGTACCTAACTCCACAGATGAAGAGATGGATGAGAGCTGGAACTCAGCCTCCACCCCCGTTCCCGTTCACGGCCTTCCCTTTACAGTAAGGGACATCTGCAAGAAGGCCAAAATCCAACCTGGCCAACGCCGGAGGATTGCCCAGTGCCAGGTGGACCCCTTCCCTCCGTGGGCCCTCACCCCTCCTGAGGTGGAGCTTAACCTTCCCGGGCTTAGCCGTCGAGACGACCCACACACGCTTGCAGCGCGAGCAAGGGAGCAGATTGCGCTCAAATACCGTGACGACCTGCTGATATATACAGACGGATCAGTGTTCGAAGATGGACGCTCAGGAGCAGGCATCTACCTGTACAACACAAAGGAAGCTCACCCAGTGAAAACTACCCCCCACCTCCATCCTCACGGCTGAGCTCGTCGCCATCAGGGAGGCAGTGCAAATTGTACTCGCCATTCCCCACCCACCACCGCAGGTAACGGTGCTATCAGACTCGAAATCTAGTCTAATAGCTATCCAGAACGGCAGCTGTGCGTCACGTCCCGCCATCCTTAACGACGTCCTGTGCCTTCTAACGGAGGCCGGCAGGGCAGGAGTCCACTTCCGATTCCAATGGGTCCCCTCGCACGTGGGCCTCCTTGGCAACGAGATGGCAGACAAAACTGCCAAAACAGGTGCCACATTGCCTAACAGCAAAGTCACCTCAATCCAACCCTCTGCACATGACTTCTTTTGCAAAATTGACCGCGCTGCCTGGGACATCTGGAAATTGGAGTACCACTCTACTGCTGTTGAACGTGGATGACTCCTTAAGACCTGCCTTGGACCGACCCCCCCTACCTTCTCCTCTCTACCCCCGTACATTGCGGCAACAGTCAGCAGGATACGGGTGAATCACTGGCGGACCAAATATACCACTTCCCGCTGCACCTGTGGCGCGGAAGTATCTTTCAAGCACTGCCTCTTCTTGTGCCCCGAATTGGAAGCCCACTTCTGGCCCCTAAGGTCAAACTTCAATGACCCTGCCACAGCCCTCGAACGCCTCATTGCGGACTCCTCCTCCAAAGTCGACCTCCTCGTCCTTGCAGCCAACCTCGTCTGCTCCTCCCCAGTCGGGGGACTGCTGTAAACACCCCGACCACCCCCACATGCACCCGCATGCCCACAAGCGAAAATCAAAACTCTTACCCAATTACACAACTTCTCAAATCACCCCAACACTTCCCTAACATCTCCAAATACACTATTTGAAGCCACCCAGAAACTACAAGCCAGTCCCTAAATCGGCTAGCTCCGCTGGGACTAAAATCACAAAACTTGAACTTGAACTTTGTAACTCATATCTGCCGAAGAGGATCACAGTAAGTGATCGAAATATACAGATCTCTATATCTTCGCTTATTCTTCTCCGAAAGTGGGTCATCAGTATTATATATATATATATATATATATATATATATATATGTATATACATATATATATATATATATATATGTATATACACATATATAAATGTGTATATGCCTATGTATATGTATATATTAATCAGTATATACAGTGAGGAATACCTAGAGGAAGAGTGCTGCTATATCAAGGAGGCCTTTTCGAAACTGAAATTTATTTTTTCCTTATCGAACATTAGAAGAAAAAGGCAATTAAGATCATGTAGGGCCGTAGGCAACAGAGCGGAACACCCAAGCGACTCATTCTACCAACCAGCGACGTCGCCACAACCTTGCTCGTACAATAAAACCCAGGAATTTTGAAGTAGTGTGCCAGTGCAGTAGGACAAGTAAGGACACCAAGAGAATAAGAATAAAAATCGGGGCGAAGCCTGACAACAAACTGGTGTCTATCGTGTATTCCGTGCTCGGGATATAACAAGTCTTACACTGGGGAAATAGCATGCGAACTAAAAACCTGGATGCGATAAAATTGCTACAATGTCCGCCATGATATCACCACCAACACAGGAACAGTGACAACCATTTGACGGACTAGGAAAGGGCAGAACTTTTGGTACACAAGCCCAATAGAATCCGGAGAAAACGTTTGGAAGCAGCCATCACCCAAGGACCTAACACAATTAAACAAAATAGAATTATGTTTAACATTTTATCTCCCTGGTTCATTTGGTTCGAATTGCAAACAAAATTTCGGAAAATTATATTTAGTTGCCCTCCACATCTTTTTCTCTCTCGTGATTTTGCCCGTCGACGTTGGAACCCCCACTATATCAAAATTTTAATTTAATTCCATACCATCATGATTGAGACTGACAAGGAGCTCGACGGAAACATATACGGAAACTCATACGTAGTGAAGCCATCAATGGTGAACAAATGTCCTCCTCCACACGGACAATTACTCTCTATCCTCGTTAACCTTTCCTAGGCTCAAGTGACCTTCCCCCACTCCCCCCGACTCTTCCTATTTATTCTCAGAGATTTGTGTACCACGACTATGTACTTAATGAAGCTCTAACGAGCAAAATTACGTATTAAAAATGCTTCGTCATCACATAGTGTTTCTATTGATAGACGCTGCATTATGTAATTCCGAGAGAAGTTTTCTTAAATGAAGATTCTCAGGCCAAATTCACAGTATTTTATCTACATGTGTATGTTAACTAAAATTCTGGTTTAGGATACTAGCCAATAATCTCCTTTCAAATAATTCACTGTACGATTTACTTCACATAGGAGATAGGAAATTCCTAGGAATAACTCAAAATATTTATTGTAAAATTATCCAATGAAGATAAACTTGGAATCAAGAGTACACACATCTTGATCAGATTGGTAATAGTGCGAACGAGGATTAGCAAGTTATTTTTCTTTCATTCTTCTTCAAGAAATACTAATATATCAGCTACTGGGACACGGATAAGGAGGGAAATGATCTGTAAACTAAAAAAAATTCAATAAGATGAACATTTTTCTGAACACGGGATTTGAAAATTGAGTTAAAGGGAGGGGAAAGGGTAAGAGAAAGGTGTGAGGGGAGAAAGGTTATGAATGGATAAAAAAAATTGACGCTGCCAAAAGGATTTCTTCTCGTCTATTCTGCATTAATTGTGAGGAGACGAGGGAGAAGAGTCTCCAGGGAATGAAGAAATGGGGTAAACTATTCATAGCTTCGGCTGTCAGACTTCCATAAGAACATAAGAATGAAGGAGACTGCAAGAGACCACAAGGCCTACACTAGGCAGCTCCGTATCCATCACCACCTGTCATCCCCATCCATAAAGTTATCTAATCGTTTCTTAAAACAACTGATAGTTTCAGCGCTTACTACATGGTTACTAAGTTTATTCCATTCGTCGACCACCCTATTAGTAAACCAATTCTTGCCTATTTCCTTTCTAAATCTAAATTTGTCCAGTTTATAACCATTACTGCGAGTCCAGCCCTGTTGTTTTAATATGATGACCTTGTTTGCATCACCCTCGTTAAAGCCTTTGATCCACTTGAACACCTCTATTAGATCACCCCGCACTCTGCATTTTCCAGAGAGTGTAAGTTAAGGTGTCTAAGCCTCTCTTCGTAAGGCAAAATTTTGAGTCCATGTATCATTCTTCTGTGGGCGTGCTGTGTCTTGCTGCATTACTTCTTACCCAGATCCTGGGCGGGGCACAGGGATGGCCCCTCATCCTCAACGAGTTAAGGGAAAAAGGAAAACAAATGGGTGATGGGTGACGGGCAGATGCATGGCTTGGCTGGCCACTTCACTTATAATGAGAAAAGGTCTTTTGGTACTTGGGTGTACAAGGCCTAATACAAAAGATGATTAAACCTGATTGGGTTCAGTTGTCGGATTTTTTGAGTTTTAAATTAGATCGTATATGTAAGGCAGAGAAAGGTACTCAGTCGATAGCTGTTTGATCAAGCCTTCCCCCCCCCCTTTTTTTTTTTTTTTATTAAACTCCTTATTGGTAGTCTCTAGTGGGTTCTTAGTGGTTTTTGTATAAATATCTTCATCGCTCAGCAAGGCTTCCATATTCTCAGTCGAGTCCACCTTGTTAAAATGGCAATTCTGTTACTATTATCCCCAAA
>NC_134778.1:10010731-10023231 GCF_046742065.1 Oratosquilla oratoria
AACCAGATATTACAACAACGAGTAAAAAAGAATCATATTACATATGACGAATATACAAGAGAGAAAACATGTATCTCTCAGTCTATTAATACATACGCTCAATAATCACAAATGTACGGTGCTATACACGTAGGCTACACCATAACATTGCTCGGCCACCGCCAACCGGTGACCCTACCGAACAAACGAGGAAAACAATTGACCAACATGACAAAATGGACAATTACATAGCATGTTCCACACACACAATAGTGTGAATACAAAAGTGTGGGAAATAATTACTAAATCACCACACCCTACTACATAAACATAACGTAACACACAAGATAACATACTTTACACACACCACATTATAGAACAGTCTTACAGAAGCGAAAAAAATACATACGCATACATAATTACATGACATATAAGTACTATACATATGAATACATAAAAATTGCATACGGCATACAAATATATACGAACTGGTGCCGGTTAAATAAGAGACAAAAATAGCAATTGCCGGACGTCCGGGACCTGACAATAGATAAACCAGATTTACAAAATATACAAATCAATACAAGTAAAAGAGAAACAAGATACAAAATACAGAACTAGACAAACATGAATAACAACATAAACAAAGTACATATACAGTTATGAAGACACAGGACCCCTTGAACGGAGATTATAATTATGAGGGGCAGATACAGAAGGCATAGTTTGTATAGGGGGCCTTAGGGGAGGCTTGGTAAATACAGGGATAGGCAGTCTTATAACCCTAAGCCTATCAACATGCAACACTTCGCTCAGTCCCTGGGAAGGATCAAAGACCATGAGCTTGTTGGGATACAACTTCTCAGTAACCAAAAAGGGACCTGTAAATTTAACAATTAACTTTAGATTAGCGATCAGGCATGCCCTTATAAACATGATCATCAATGCTGATATAACAGGCTTAGCCCGGATATGCTGATGTTTCAACATTATTGCATTGGAGACTTCAAGTTTTTCTTTTACAGATATTGGATTTGACTATAGTCATCAAAATTGTAGAGGGGACGATAGGAACAGTCAAGCACATCACAAGGGAGCCGTTTTTCAACACCATAGATGACACAATGAGGCGGCTTGCAAGTTGGGACATTAATGGTACGGTTCATACAAGCACTGACATGTGAAAGCTAGTCCTTCCAAGATTCATGAAGGCTACTAGCAACGTTCCTGAATATATCCAAAATCTTCCTATTCGTCCTCTCTATAAGACCATTGGACGCAGGGTGGTAAGCAGTCAAAAATGTTTGTGTGATGCCGTTACGCTCACAAATGCTCGCTAAAACTTCATTTTTAAACTCAGAACCACTGTCACTAAGGAGCACCGAAGGAGTAGTGTATGGACAAAAAACATAAGAAACTAAAGCATGGGCTACTACTGGAGCAGACTTGCTACGTAAGGGAGCCAATATTACAAAATGACAAAAGTGATCCACACACACAAGGACACACACAGAACCTTGAGTACTACGAGGCAGTTGTAAAAGGTCTATAGCCATAGTCTACAAAGGGCGAGAAGGTGTAGGGTACTCCAAGATGGGAGCGGTGTGCGTAGAACCTTTGTTCTGGGCACAAGAGCTACACTGGGCTACATGAGAAGTAATGTACAGTCGCATTTTTGGTCAATAATTCTTTTTACGTGCCATAGCCAGAATTTTGTCAGACTTGGGTGACCAGCCTGAGGGGCATCATGGACAAAGGAGAAAACAACAGGAATTAGGGACTCAGGGATCACTAGTTGTGCCACATCCTGCTTAGACACTTCCACATTACGAATGAGAACCTTGTCCTGCAATGAAAATTGGGACAGGGGAACAAGTAAATCTGGTAAGGTGGTATCATCACCAGACTCCAAAAAATAAATATCAACAGACCAAACAGGTTCCTCACGCTGAGCTTTGGCCAGATCCTTCAGAGAGGAATTGTCAATCACTGTAACTGCAGCTTCAGGTATATTACGTGAACGTGCGTCAGCAACATTGTTCGCAGGCCATGGAATATGCTTAAGTGTTGGGTTAAATTCCTTAATCATGAGAAACCATCTGGCTAGGCGGCTGGAAATATTTTTGTCCTTGAAAAGCTGTGTGACAGCAGTGTGTTCCGTGAAGTCTGTAACAGGATATCCAAAAATGATATCACGGAAATGCTTTAAAGCCCACACCACTGCCAGGGCTTCCAAATGAGTTACAGAGTAACAAGACTTAGGCTTGAATGCGACTAGGATATGCAATAATGTGCGGTCTAGTGTGCGGTCTACATCCGTCTACTTGCCTCATAAGTACAGTTCCAATAGCTGTACCAGATACATCTGTACAAATAGTAAGGGGAATAAGGAATTAAAAATTTTCTGGTGAACATCACGCCACTGGAAGAAAGTGTTCTTCTTGAGGAGATGTGTTAAAGGGGAAGAAATTGAAGCAAAATTCCTAATAAATGCACACTAGTATCCTGCCAGCCCAAGGAAGGAACGGACTTGCTCAACTGACCTAGGAGTAAGGAAGTCCCTCACCCCCCATAACCTTATCGTCAGTAGTGTGAATACCATATTTGTCTGCAACATGGCCTAGGAATTGGATGCTAGGCTTAAGAAAAGAACACTTGGGCAAATAGAGTTTCAATCCAGCATCAGCAAAACGTTGCAAGACCATGGACAACATAGAAGGGGCTCTCCACATCCTTTTACACTAAGATTAAATTATCCAGGTAAACAAAGAGTCCGTTGCCTAATAGACCATGAAAAATGGGGTTAATCAAGCGCTGGTAAGTCACGAAAGCATTCCATAACCCCATGGGGCAACGAAGCCATTCATAATGTCCACTGGGAGCTGAGAAGGCCGTGATCTTATGAGATTTCCCCTCCAAGGGAATCTACCACAAGCCCGCTTTTATGTCTAGGGTGGTGAACACCGTATTACCAGTTCCAATGATCTGGAGGTCACTCAATACGGGCCAAGGGTAATGGTCTGGAATAGTGACCTCGTTAACTCGTCTATAATCAATGACAGGACGAAAAGATCCGTCTTTCCTAGGCACCAGGAGGAGTGGTGAGTTCCACTTTGAGTGAGACTCTTGTACAACGCCTTCATGTAACATATCAACCAAAGACTGTGCTATAAGCCGACGAAAATGAGGCAACCTGTAAGATGGAACGTAAATAGGACAAGTACCTGGTGAAGATCAATTCTATGAACCACACGATCTATAACTCCTAATGGATGATCAGGCAAAACCAAAGACTGACGGTGCGTTACTAACAGTTCAATGAAATGAGGCGTCTTATCAGGAAAATCAACCTTACCTACAAACGTTGCAAATTTGGAGGTCAAGTAAGCTGTGTCACTTGCTTGTGGAGATTAGCAGAAAAGCCGTAATGATAGGAGGCGAATCTTGGAAAGCATCAACGTCAGCTACTTCAAAGGAGCATAAACGACTGCCAGGAGAGAGAGCGATAGGAGCACCCGTGACGTTGGTTACCATAGCCGTGGTAACATGATCCTCACGAATAGTGGAGAGAGTCCCTTCTAAAGCAAGGCGACGAACACGAACAGAATCAGGCTGGGATAAAACGTCAGACGCAATATGAAGATCCAATACAATTCTCTCCTACAACAACAGTAGCGCAAGAAAGAATAGAAGAGTTAAAACAAGGAGGTCCTTTCGAAGGCAACTGTACGATCTGATCATGCACAGGAGGGGAGTCACAAATGGAAACTGGCCTATCTGGTGCAGGAATAACAAAGTTATAGAAAGTCACTACACGGCGACCAGGAGATATAGCAATGCCCTGCAATGTGAGAGCATCAATGCCCAAGAGACAATCACACATAAGAGCAATACCAGATACAACAACAAAAATTACATGGAAAACTGTAGCATGCAAGGAAAACCTTAAGGGAATGTGAACAAACCCGAGAATAGGCAAGGGAAAACCTTGTACAGAATGCAAACTATTACAAAAAAGGAGATAAAGGGAGATTGTACAAATCCCGGAGAACATAATAAGCCTCTCTACTTATGAGACTACATTCTGCACCAGTATCTACAGTGATTGAAATAGGTGTATTCTCTGTAAGAAATTGGAAGGTGAGTAATTGAGAAGACTCAGCAGCCATCAATGGGATGATCTGAGACCAAACATTACTGGTTAAACTTTGGGTTGTGAAACGGGCGCCTATGAAAATGGGACCGAGGTTGTCTAGATTGATGAGAAGTCTCAGCTCTAAGATTCAAAATCTTGAAACACTGATTATATAATTAGTAGAGTGTTTACAATGACCATGGATATGGCAGTAGCTAAGCTTATCCTACGCCTCTACTCTAGAGAGGTCATGCGTTACATTAGAGGAAACATCTGATAAATTCCTACTGACAGGGAACTGCCTTGACTTGTGTACCTGACGCTTACGGCTAAAACAAAAACTACTCGAATGGCCTGGCTTCTTAAATATGTACATGTAAGGACAGGAGAGGTAAATGTAGGCGAAAGAGAGCTTTGGGTAGAACTGAACACTGACGGGGGGGGGGGAGAAGGAGAACTACGAACATTGGTATTTTGAAGTGCATTACTAATACATAAAGAACCAGAAGGTACCTCCTTAAGTTTACATGAAAGTCTTGCTGTAAAAGATAATAGGGACTCCTCCGTCTTACAACTGAGAGAAGATACTGCTTTCCTCTCAAAAGGCACTAAGAAAATTGTGCATAAAAGAAACTCTAAAATAAGGCGGAACCTATCTAAAGTTATAGTACCTTTGTCTGCCCACTCTGAAGAGGAGAGAGAATATAAGGCTTCAACTACAATTTTGTTGGCCTGAGCCTGAGCCCGCCTATAGTCAAGAGTGCCCAATCTGGACGTAAGAACATCAGCCAGCTTAAAACGCTACTGAAATGAATTACCTACGGTAATATCAGAAAAGATGTTGAGGACATTAACTCTAAAAGAATCATGATTATAATCCAAAGGCTTGAGATCAAGACAAGATGCCGATAACATTTCAGATGCCAATGAATCTGGTACAAGCTGTGACCTCACGAAAGAATTTTTTCTTAGGCCCCATTAAAACATTAGTATTTACAATACAATCTTCGCACTGGTGAATAAAATCACTAGTTTTATATTAGAGATCCTCACCAGAAAATTTAACAGATGGATCCTGATGTAATAATGTGAAAGTATGAGCCATTGTCCCAGATGAATTTTGGGGGCTGAAAAAAGATGGGACCTTGGGTTTAGACATACTAGAAATAATCAAAATACATACAATAATAATGGCGGTCGTATGGAATCCACTTCTTGAATCGGAAGATTGGATCACCTGAAAGAATTAGAAATATAAAACTTGCTGTGATACACAAAGCAAGAGTGTTATTGATACAATCTATATGATTCATAATTAAGGCACGTAATTACCACAACTCACTAATAAACAGAAACAAGGAAAACGTCACCACACAGGGGTAACTATATTAGATATTAAAGAAATAGTCACATCACGTCACAAGCATGGCCACAATGGAAATATGGTAACACGAGAACCAATATGGCCGCCTTACCAGACAAAGAACTTTTGGCCAAATATTTCACTATTATCAGAAAAAAGAATATGGTATTGTATGCATGAATATGAGAGTTGTTTTAAATGGAAAAACTTCTGGATGGAAAAGTGTTGCAAGTGGAGTTCCTCAGGGTTCCGTTCTTGGGCCACTTCTATTCATAGTATATATAAATGATATAGACCATGGACTAAAATCTACTGTTTCCAAATTTGCTGATGATACAAAACTGTGCGGAGTGGCAAATGATCACTCAAACCAATTAGATATTCAAGAAGATTTAGATCAATTACAGCAATGGTCTGAAAAGTGGCTAATGAAATTTAACACAAGTAAATGCAAGGTAATGCACATAGGTAAAAATAACAGTAAGTACGATTACAAGTTATTTGGAAATTCGTTAACAAAAGTGGATAGTGAAAAAGATCTCGGCGTAATTATCAGTAACGACCTCAAATCATCCAAGCAGTGTATTTCAGCCTCTGAGAAAGCAAATAAGATTCTGGGACTGATTGCGCAATCTTTTGATTTCAAAAGTCCATCACTCATTAACAAGCTATATAAATCGTTAGTTCGTCCACATTTGGAATATGCTGTTTCCGTATGGTCACCGAATCTCATTAAAGACATTGACAGACTAGAAAAAGTACAAAGGCGAGCCACAAAACTGATTCCAAATATAAAAATCAAATCATACGAAAATCGACTAAAACATATGAATCTGTTTTCCCTAAAAAAGCGTAGACTCAGAGGTGACTTGATACAGGTCTTTAAAATTCTAAAGGGAATTGACAACATCAAAAGTGACCAAATTTTCACATTGAATGAGAATCAGACAAGAAACAATGGTCTCAAACTGTCCGGAAATAGATTCAATTTGGAATTAGGTAGAAACAACTTTGCCAACCGTGTAGTTAATGAATGGAATAAACTTCCTGCACAGGTAGTGCAATGTAGTTCAGTTCGAAGCTTTAAGAATCATTTAGATAAATACCTAAGTAAGATGCTGTAATGATTATAATTTATCTTATATTATTTGTTTTTGTTTTGTTATCATTTGTCTGTCTGATTTTCATTTATCATTAATTATATGTCAATTTATTATTATTTACTATTTACCTGTTTGTTTATTATTTAACTATACCTATGCATTTATTTATGTATTTTATTTATTATTTATTATTTATTATCATAGTTTTTATTTATCATTTTATTATTAATATAATTTTTTAATTCGCATCCGACCTAGATATGGATCAAAAGGTCTCCTGTCGGCATGCTCCGCCTTTGTAATCCTTTGTAAAGCCTGTACAAGCCTGAGCACAACAGAAAAAACACTGAAAGGTGCCAGTCACTGGAGAAGGCAGCAAACGCATATCACTGTTCAAAAGTATTACGTAGATATATTGTTAAAAATTCTATGCCATCCGGGCTACAGATTACAGTCGACGCACTGAGGAACAAAAGGCGATCCTTTGACGAACGCAGATGACGAAAAGGAAATGAAGTTCGAGCAGCAGACAGGATGCCGGAAAACCTCGTGGAAGCATAAAAATCATCTGGCGCGCTTGGAGAATACTGTTTTTGCGTCCAATTAAAAAAAATCAAATCACTAGTACGAATTGTTCCAAAACGCTCGATATTACCACCTGGCTGAGAAAGGAGAGAAAAGGGGAGAGAAAAGACAAACACGATGCCACAGAACTGGCTTCCCAGAGATTTCTAATTTTCCAAGTTTAAAGTAGCGTTCTGGATTTTAAATGTACAAAAATTGAATGTCCACAATATTGCTTAACTCGCTGCCACCACTATGTAATAGGGTGGATAATAAAACACTGAGTTCGAAGAACTCAGTAATTTGTAAAGCCGTACATAACAATACGCGTACTCACTCTAGAGACAAAACCATGACTGGCGTCGCTTGGGAACACCAAGATTCGCAGGAAAACATACTTGAATCCCATGGTTCGATTACAAAAAATGCATACGAAACAGCCACCAGATATCATAACAACGAGTACAAAATAATTATATTACATGTGACAAATATACAAGGGAGAAAACATGTATTTCCTAGTCTATTAATACATACGCACATTAATCAGAAATGTACGGTGCTATACACGTACACCATAACATCATTATTTTTTTTACTCTCTCTCTCTATTTATTTCTTTTTCTCTTTTTCTCATTCTTTTTCCTTTACTCTCTCTTTCCCTTGCTCTCCCTCTCTCTCTTATTCTATTTCATTTTCTCTCTATCTCATTCTTTTTCCTTTATTCTCTCTCTCTCTCTCTCTCTCTCTCTCTCTCTCTCTCTCTCTCTCTCTCTCTCTCTCTCTCTCTCTCTCTTCTCCCATTTTACTTCTCTCTCCTTCTTTCCTTCTCTCTCTTTCTCTCTTTTTTTTTTCTTTTTTTTTTCTTCTGTCTCTCTTTTCTTCTCTCTCTTTCTCTTCCCAACTCTCTCTCTCTTTCTGTCTTTTCCTTCTCACCCTGTCTCTCTTTCTCTTTCCTTCCTACTCTCTCTATCTTTCACTTTCTCTCTCTCACTCTTTCTCCTTCTCTCACTTTCTCTTTCCTTCTCGTTCTCTCTCTTTCCTTCACTCTTTTGGTCTTTCTTTCACACTTCTTCTGTTATGCCTTCTGAATGTATAAAATTTATTTCAACATATTCTTCACATTTTCATTTGTTTCCCTTTTGAGCCACATTTTTTGGAGAAGCTTTATTTGGAAATTTCCATTTTCTAGCTTTCTTCTCTGCTTCCTGAAGCTGTTATCTTCATCCTCTTACTCTCTTTCCCTCACTGTCACATAGCCTTCCTCTTCTCTCATAATTTCTCTTTCCCCATAATTTCTTTTCGCTATTTCTGCCATCGTTTCCTGCTACTAAAGTTCCAGTTCTCCTTCTCGTTCTTTATGTATCTTTTTCTCTCCACATTCCTTCCTTTGTTCAGCTCAGAAACATTATCTTTTATCTCTTTATTTACTCAACTGTAATGGATTTCTCTTCTCCCTATTTTTATAAAAAATAACAACAAAATAAATTTTTGCCTTGCCATGGCTGATTTTGTCGTCGTGGGCCAGAAGTCAAGATCCTGTGTAGGAACAGAGAACGTAGGAAGAAAACGTAAACGTAGAGATCTTAAGGGAATGAAAACGGGAAGAAAGAATAATCCTTAACAATTTTCTCCTCATCCTCCCTCTCCCTTTCGGAAGCACATCAGCATTACAAACTTCTCTTCGCGAACTTCGCAATTCGTTGCCACTTACTCAAAGCCATCCGACCTTTCATATTATTTGATCTTGCGTCCCCTTCGACGGCGGGGACTCTGAATCTTAATTCCCTTTCCGATATCGCCTATCCTTCCCTTGTTTTCATTCCCGTCTTCTTACTCTTTTCCTTTACCCGTATTTCCCCTGAACCCTCCTTCGTTTCCAGGATAAGCCGACAGCGCAGTCTCCACGTTTCTTTTTTTTTTTTTTCCTCTACTTTCTCCTCCCCCTTACTTCTTTTCCTTTGCTTATCTCCTTACTTCGTCGTTGTCATGTTGGACAATATTTTCTCTTCTCTTGTCTCTACCTGTCTCGTTTATTTCAATTCAATGGTGCATGTTTTCTCTTCGATATAGTTTTCATTTACGTACACAAATTTTATCTCTTTTCTGTTCGTGCACAAACTTCTCGTTAGTTTTTGTCAAGGCTCACTAATTATCGTTCACCCTTTTAGCTCAGCACGTTTTCAACTCATATATTATCGTTTGCTTTCTTATCTTTACGTTTTATTTTCTATGCATATTTACTTGTCAAATTGTTTTGCTTATATTAGCTTAACATGTTTTGTTATCGAAATTTACTACTTTTTTATCTATCTTGAAAGCACGATATCATATCATTTCCTCGTCAGGATGTCAACTACTATCTTCATTCTTATCTTTTCTTGTGACGTTTAAGAAAAACTTTTATTGAATATGTTTTTTTCTATTTCATATACTCTCTTCATATTTTGAATTCTCATTTGCCCTGATTGTTGACTTATACACTGTTCTATAGTGTGGTGGTTTCTCTACCGCTAATTCAGCGATGCGAGTACAAGCCTCAACCAAGGCTGACTATTTCAGCATCACGCGCGCGTGTGTGTGAGTGTAAGGTCACAGCAATGGCCATAGATTAGGCCACATATAAGCTCTGAGCTCTCACCCGCGAAGGTAACAGTTGCCGAAAACGAGTCCAGCACGTGATTCAAGACCGTGATGAATCATACACTATACATTCCATCCATGTTATATGACGTCATATGCTAACAGTGATCATATACCAGTCTTCCCTTGCAACCTTTACCACAAACGCACAAAGTTTTTACATATCTTTCCTTCTACGTCTTTTAGTGTTCGGGAAATAATTTCCACTACATCTTTCTCCGTGGCAACATTCTCTGTTTCCAGTTTACTTCTATTACTCATTGCTTATTCATCATCTCCTGACACTGTATTCGTTGCAGAACCGAAACGTTCCTTCTCCATTTCCTCGTTTGCATTGCTTTTCCTCGTTCGCTTCCGAACACTGATATCTCCTTTCCCTACGTTATTCATCCTTCCCTTTTATCCATTCCTTACCTTCATTTCATGTGTTCGGTGCTTGCATCCCCATACATTCAAATATGATTCCACGTGTTCCCTCTACCCCCTTCACAAACTTGAAATCATAAAGTCTCTATATAGCTTCACTTCATGGGGCTTGGTTACATGGCTTCATTCTAGGATTCGTTAAATGGCTTCGCTCTGAGGCTTCGTTTCACTGCTTTGCTACCGACCACGTTTCATGAGGCTTCATTCAACATTATCACAGGATGTCCTACATTCGATACATTTGCTTTGAAATAAACTATTTTTTGTGTTTCTTATTTTTTTCTCGATTGTCTTATAAATGCTACAACGAGTGATGCACTTTAAAGAATATCTTCTACTTCTAGTTTCTTATGCAAATATAGATAACTCTCTCCACATCTATGTATCTTTGTGAAATATCGTTATTAGAGGATATTATTGAATTATTATTACTTTAATTGTAGTCTTCATATATTTTGCAAAACTTACGAATATATCACTATTTCGTGCAGTTGTCAATACATTCAGTCTATTTGCAATATCACTTTGTACTATACCATCTCTATTCCATTCTAATATTAAACTGTCTTTTTCAAGGCTGGCATTACTATTTAGTTTAACTGAACTTCTCGGACTATAGTCCTCCATTCCCTTGACTGCTTGCTGATACTCCATCTTTTCCCTCACAACGTTCATACCTCCATCTTTTCACTTCATATGTCTGTACCTTCCCTCCATGCTTTTGCCTTCATGTCATATCTGTGTTCCATTCTTCCACTCCCGCATTTTTTATCCCCGTCCATTGCACAGTATTTTCATGTCTTCACCCTTTCATCCTATCTACGTATCTTTTGTTTTTCTATTTTGAATTTTTTCGGCTGTCGCTCTACTCTCGCTCTCCCTGCCTTAGCTCTAGGAGGGTTATTGCCGTTGTTGCTGTCGTTGTTATTGTCGTTGTTGTCATTGTCATTATCAATGTCGTTGTCGTTGTCGTTGTCGTTGTCGTTGTCGTTGTTGTCATTGTCACTGTCGTCGTCGTCGTTGTCGTTGTTGTCGTTGTTGTTATTGTTGTTTTAGTCATTGTTGTTGCCTTTGTCGTCGCCGCTATCGTTGTCGTTGTCACTGTCGTTGTTGTTGTCGATGTGAGTGGTTGAATTTTGTGTATATATATATATATATATATATATATATATATATATATATATATATATATACATATATATATACATATATATATATATATATATATATATATATATATATATATATATATATATATATATATTTACAAACACTGATGTAGTGATATCGTGCTGGCCTGCTAACTAAGCGGTCTTGAGTTCGGCCCCCTTCCTGGGGTGAAAAATATTACACCATTGAAAGCCGGTACCCCGTTCTCTTTTGGTAAAGAGCTGTCAGTGTGTGTGTGTGTGTGTGTGTGTGTGTGTGTGTGTGTCTTTTGCCTTGGACTTTGGATCACGTGTTGGACTCGTGATCGACAGCTATTTCCCTCCCAGAAGAGAGCTCAGAGCTCGTATGACCGATCTATGGGTAATGCTATGATCTTACACGCACACACACACACCCTACTCCCCGCCCACGAGAGCTGGAGTAACGTCTCGAACCGTAACGATACTGAAATAATTTCAGCTCTGGGCAGGATTCGAACCAGGTACCGCCGGTACCGCCATACTGACAGTCTGGGACTCTACCAACAGCGATACACACACACACACACACACACACACACACACACACACACACACACACACACACACACACACACACACACACACACACACACACACACACACACACACACACACACACACACACACACACACATACACACACGACTCGGTGGCGTGGTTGGTAGGGTCCCAGACTGTCAGTACGGCGGTACCGGGGGTACTGGGTTCGAATCCTGCCCAGGGCTGAAATTATTTCAGTATCACTGCGGTTCGAGTCGTTACTCCAACTCTCGGTCATACGAGCTCTGAGCTCTCTTCTGGGAGGGAAAATAGCTGTCGATCACGAGTCCAACACATGATCCAAAGACCAAGGTGAATCACACACACACACACACACACACACACACACACACACACACACACACACACACACACACACACACACACACACACACACACACACACACACACACACACACACATACACACGCGCGCGCACGCACACACACACACACACACACACACACACACACACACACACACACACACACACACACACACACACACACACACACACACACACACACACACACACACACACACACACACACACACAC
>NC_134778.1:10030731-10045731 GCF_046742065.1 Oratosquilla oratoria
TACAACGCAGTACGTAAATATACATAATGGTACGATACTATCACATCACTCGGCCACCACCACTCAGTGACCCCACTGAGCAAATGAGAAAAATGAATGACCGACGCTAACAAAGCACCATAATGCACATACAAAAGTGAAAGAGAAAAAATGTATACATGAAATCATCCTAAACAATACAACATACGCATATATCTGTACTAAAGAATATAAGAACATAAATAAATATATATACATAAAGATAAGAACTAGCGCCAATAAACACAAAGGACAAAAGATAACAATTGCTGGACGTCCAGGACATAACACTTAATAGCTAAACAATAGTTACACAATGGATAAACACAAGCGCAATTGATTAATTCACAAGTAAAATACACAATAATAGCTGTACGATGCTACAACGCAGTACGTAAGTATACATAATGGTACGATAACATCATAGTCATCGTCATCGTTATCGTGATCGTGATCGTCGTCATCATCATCATCATCATCATCATCATCATCATCATCATCATCATCATCATCATCATCATCATCATCATCATCATCATCATCATCATCATCATCATCATCATCATCATCATCATCATCATCATCATCATCATCATCATCATCATCATCATCATCATCATCATCATCATCATCATCACAAGGATTGTATATATATATATATATATATATATATATATATATATATATATATATATATATACATACATACATATACCAACGGCTTTTTCCCCCTTACAAGGGAGGTAGCTAAAAACAAAGGCATAAAATCCATCCCCAACTTCTGCACTCCCATATACCCCCCTCCCTATCTCCCTCCCTCTTACCATGGCTCCTTCTGGATGACGGGTCATCCCTGCATCTCGTCCACTGCCCTGGGTCAAGAGCAATGTAGCAAGACACAGCACATCCACAGCAAGGGCGCTTCAATTACTTGGCGACCCACCCACCCCTTTCCGTCCCCTCATGCAGAAAAAGAGAGGACGGGGGAGAAATCCCTTCAGGTTGCGTCAAAATATAATTCACATATATTCCTTCACCCCCCATACCCCACCAAGTCCCTTCCATCCGTCACACCATCATCCATATACAACCATTCTCCACTAACCCCTATCTTCTCTCTTCTCCTTTCTTTCCTCAACAGACATTCCACTCTTTCCCAATGACTATATTACCTCATCCATCCATCTCATCCATGGTCGCCCCCGCATGTTCACTCCTTCCACCTCTGCCTTCCACACCTCTTTTACTAATTTTTCTTCACTCATTCTTTCAATGTTTTCAAACCATCCTAATACTTTTTCATCAATCCTATCTCCAACTTCTTCTCCACCCCCACTCTCCTCCTCACCTTCTCTTTTCTCACTCTATCCAGCCTAGTAACCCCTACTATACTTCTCAGTCATTTCACCTCAAACACATTTAAGTTCTTTCTCTCTTTCTCTCTTATGTTTCTTGTCTCTGTCCCATACAGTACTGTCGGCACAATCAAGCCTTAATGCAATTTCCTCTTAGCATACATTCCTAAATATCTATTTCTCATTACACTTTTTAATAACCTAAGGCATTTACTTGCTTCTCTCAATCTACATTCTAGCTCTACCTCTGCTCTTCCCTTTCCCACCACACTCACACCCAAGTATCGAAAGCTATCCACTTCCTCCAGTCTCTCTTTCCTAATACTCACTTTCAATTCGCTGCCACTTTTTCCCTTTGTACATCTCATCGCCTTACTTTTACCCATATTTATCTACAGCTTCATTCTTTCGCACACCTTCCCAATCTCCGTCATTAACTTCCTCAATCCCTCCTCTGATCCTGTCACAAGCGCAGTATAGTCAACAAACAACAACTGTGTTATCTCACATTATTCTCCATTTTTTTTAATCATCTCCAATCCCAGGTCTATTACCCTTGCGTTTGCCTTTCGCGCCACCCCATCCATGTATAAATTGAACAACAAAGGAGACATAACGCATCCCTAGCGAAGTCCCACCTTTACCTCAAACAACTCACTCTATTTCTTATTCTAACACAGGCTCTATTACTCACGTAAAACCTCTTGACTGGTCTCAACAGATTTCCTCCTATCCCATATACCTGCAATACCTCACACAGTGCCTTCTTGTCTACCCTATCATAAGCCTTTTCCAAATCAAAAGGCCCAAAAAACATTATCTTTTCCTAAAACATTTTCACACACACACACACACACACACACACACACACACACACACACACACACACACACACACACACACACACACACACACACACACACACACACACACACACACACACACACACACACACACACACACACACACACACACACACACACACACACACATATATATATATATGTATATATATATATATATATGTATATATATATATATATATATATATATATATGTATATAAGTAAATACTGAGAAATAGAGTGAGGTAGCAAAATGAAAAGTTAAGGCTAGGGTTGTGAGTTTACTCAGAACTAGACGTTTCAACCTCTAGGGTCTTACATATATATATATTATATATATATATATATATATATATATATATATATATATATATATATATATGTATATATATATATGTATATATATGTATGTATGTATATATATATATATATATATATATATATATATATATATAAATGAGAAATTCGCTAGTAAACAACGACATCAATCAGACCATCTCCATGACCGTCGCGCAGAGGATTCGAACCCGCTGCTTCTGGACCCAAGAGAGGCGGGTATTGTAGAGCCTCTCTTGGGTCCAGAAGCAGCGGGTTTGAATCCTCTGCGCGACTGTCATGGAGATTGTCATATATGTATATGTATATGTATACATATATATATATATATATATATATATATGTATATGTATATATATCATCACTCTTTGATGTTTTACATATTTCCACATAATACGTACGCTATCCACCATTAGTCGCAATTAATCATCATATAACAAAGGATGTGCAATGTAACTAGTGGCTTACAAAAGATTATAACGAAACGCACAAAATGCGAGTTTTGGTAGCATGGCATTAATTAACACTTTCTTCGTTTTTTTTACATTCCTGGTTATTCTGGTTGGTTATAACATAGCCTTTACAGTTCATCCAATTGCCTTTCCCTGTTCCTACTACCATCTCTTTCCCCTGCAACCAGGCCATTCTTCATCCCCCACCTCTTTCCGTCCATATTCCTCCTATTCCTCTTCCAGCCCTAATTACCTTGCTCTTGCCTCACCCCTAATTCCTCCGAGTTCTCTCCCATTACTAATTCCACCTACTCTCTCAACCCTAATACTCCCTAATCCACTCCGCTCAGGGAGTGATAGACCTGTTCTAGGTCATGATACTTGGGAAGTAGAGGAACTCTCAAGTACACTGAGATCTTCAGAGCTGGGGCGAGGTTGCCAGTTAGGCTGAGGTCGTCAAGGATATCGGGTCACGAAGTTTGAGTTGCTCTAAGCTTAGAATAAAGAGGTAGACAGTGTTAGAGTTTCTGTACATAACTGGATTGCTATCATCCCTACGCAGTAGAATTATAGCCATAGAGGAGGCTGTTGCGAGGCTTATAGATGAGAATAAAGTTTTTTACTCTAAGGCCCAAAACATGGAAGATAGCCAGAGTTTGAAACCAAATAATGGTGTATGGAAAACAGTGACCAGCAAAGCACGGAGAGGTGTAAGAAAGCCCTCACTAGATCTAATTGTGTGCAAGAACTCGTTCCAAGTTCTTGCAATATTGCAGCAAGAGGCGATGGGCAAACAACAAGGGTGGAGGTGCAAGATGTGACGAGGAGGGAGGCAGTCGTTAAATCACTGCCCACAGGTAAATTTTTGGTTTACGGAATAGGCTGGGGAGATATTCATATAGAGCCTTTCGTGACAAAGATGGAAAGCGTAGGACACAGGTGTGTTTCCCAGGAACAGGGGTATTAGCGACAGGACCAAAACGTGCATGGTTGGCGAGGGGGACTGGCCTATAGTCTGAGCGATGGGGGAACAACGTATGAAAGTTACGCAGTGAGGAATTGTTTCTACGGTTCCGGGGAGTGTTAGAAAAAATGGGGAAAAGAGTGGGGTTCCTATTGTATGGGGAATCCTTCTGAAGCGTAAAGGTAACGGCATGTGCCATTTCAGGGTTATAGCGATGAATTTCAGGTTAGCGAATCATTGTAAGGCCAATGGATGGGCCTTTGTCGACAATTGGGATTACTTTTACAGCAAGAATTGTCTGTATACAAAATACTGAGTGCACTCGTCACCCAAAGGATTTTGGTTCTTGACTGAATCCATTGAGTGAGAAGTGGGCATCATGCATTTTTTTCGGGTAGAATATGTAGAGGCCAGGGAAAAATATAGAAAAATAGTTTAAACAAGAAAAAAAAAACAGCTTAGAGAGGAACTGTGAAAAGAATCACACAAAAACAAAAACAGGTGGAGGGAGGATAATCTCAGTGTTTACTATATGAACAGCAGAAGCGTCATGAATTGAATAGATTTGTTGAGTGGTAAAGCTTGTGTAGAAAGATTTGAAATAATAGCTATTACTGAATCATGGATCAATATGGCAGATAGACATCTTCTTCCGGAAATCGAGATTCAAGGGTATAGACTACTTCACAAGGATAGGAAAGGCAGGAAAGGTGGGATGAGTAGCACTTTTTATTAAAAATCACAGCTAAATGCATGACCAAAAACTCGACTAAGTATGAGACAGGCATAGAAGATTATAGGTAGGAAGAAGAAACTTATTATCAGGGTTCTTAATAGACCTAACCCAAGTACGAAACAGTACGAATCATTGTTCCGACAAATTCGCAGGTCGTCGTAGTACAAAAGTTATATGATTATGGGAACAATTGTAACGTAATATTAGATATTACGTCATATATGTAATTATGTTATAGAATTGTGTTCCTGTATTACATAACTATGTTCATATTTCTTGTCTATGTATGTATTGTAACAATGTTAAGCAGTAACGCCCGTCCACTATATGTAATCTTGTCTACGTGCGGAGAGGTGCGCACTCTTGTAGAACAAACAGACAAGCGAAATCCTGAATAGTTCGGAGCGCACAGATTTGACAGTTACTAAATAAATAGATTGTTCAAGCGAGTCGAGGGTCCTAAAAACTACCCATGTTGACGTGTTAACTTACCCTCCTCCTCACCCGCACCCTTAACCGGAAGTATCCGGCTTCCGGTCCAATGGTATATAAGCGGTGGAACTCGCTGACTCCTTGTCATTTCCCACATATTGATCTCTTGATAAAAACTAGAAGGTTTAGATTCATGAGACGATTGGTGTGAAGTGATCACCCTTTTTGCCTACATTACGTGTCTGATATACATTGCATTACTTTACTTATATTTGTACTTATTACTTATTCTGATGCATGTTCCTGATCTCTTTGTACTTAGATAGTACCATATTGTATACTTATCTTGTTTCTTATTTGAACGATAATTTCCATATTCTTATAATCATGTAACGGTCCCATTGACCCTACTGCCCATTCTCTTTTGTGTTGATTGCCTGTAAATATTTTCCATTAATAATTTCGTTTACTAGTTTTATCGCTAGTTTAATATTCCTTTCCTGGAATCTTCTTTGTTACCTTTACTTCTAGTCTTACGAATTATCTAGGCCCTGACCAGATAGTTCAGTCCTACAGTGGCTTCTAGAAGTGCGCTGGTTCTTAAGCACTTAGACGTTATACGTAACGTCTCTTCACATACCAGCCGCCCGTAACAAAGTGGCGACCCTTGCCAAGGATATTGGATCAGGTATTTAACACATTCTTATAGAGATGGATGATATAGTTCAAGAATTCGTTCAAAATCCCAAGGTAAGTTTCTTAAAGAAACAAACTAAAGACACTTTGATAGAAATAGGCAAGCACTTTGGAGTAGACATTGATACAAGTTTGCGAAAGAAAAAAATACTTCAGGAACTCGTTGAAAATCTGATCGAAGATGAGATCTTATCTCCAGAAGAGATTACAGCTATACAAATTCCTTCAAATAGGTTAGAAATAGAGGCACGACTAACCGAACTTAAGATTAAGGAGATTGAATTAAAGGTCAGGAGAGTAGAAATTGAGGAGGAAGCTAAATTGAAACAAATGCAAATTGAGGCAGAATTTAAAGCTAAAGAGGAGGAAACTAAACTGCAACAAATGCAAATCGAGGCAGAATTTAAAGCTAGAGAAGAGGAAGCTAAAGTGAAACAAATAGAAAGAGAGAACGAAACTAAAGTCAAATTGGCAGAGTTAGAATTAAAGAAGGCAGAAGTAGAAGCTAGGATTGTTGATAGACAACCCGTAGTTCAGGAAGGTCATATAGATATTTCCAAGTATGTAAAACTTTTACCCATATTTTCAGAAGGAGAGCCAGAAATTTTCTTTCTTCAGTGGGAAAAATTGGCGCAACAGTTACAAATCCCTATAGAAAATTGGCCATTAATCATTCAAACACAATTTAAGGGTAAGGCTCAGCAAATTTATACTTCTCTTTCAGAAGCAGAAAGCGAGTATGATAATATGAAAGCTTGTATTTTAAAAGCTTATGAACTAATACCAGAGGCCTATAGACAGAAATTCCGTAATTATAGGAAGACACCTCAGTTAACATACGTAGAATATGCGGCTCAACAAGAGAGGTTATTCAATAGGTGGTGTTTGGCTAGTGAAACGGACACCTTAGATAGACTTAAACAGTTGATTTTGTTGGAGCAGTTTAAGAATACCTTAGAGACAGATCTTAGGATTTTTATAGATGATCATGTTCCCGAAACTTTAACTAAAGCTGCTGTATTGGCTGATGAGTTCACACTAAATCATAAACCTAAGTCAAGACAAATGGAATCCCAAAAGTCAAAGTCATATATTCCAGATTCAACAAAATACTCTGATCCTTGGGCCCCAAAGAAACGCTTTGAAAATCAGTCTAGCCCATCACATTTCAGTTACAGGTCTGATTTCAATCAATATCCTCCAAACCAACCTTGGCAAAGAATGGAAAGGTTTAAGACTAATCCCCCTGTAACTTGTTCATATTGTAAACAGGTTGGTCATCACATTTCTAATTGCAGAAAGAGACTGACACCCTCATTCTCCAATAAGACACCAACTCTTGTAAGTAATATAAAATCAGATGATTCAAAATCCTCTATTCAGGATACACTACCAAAGAAGCCGGTATTGTCAAGTAATGTAGAACCCCCCTCATCAAATCATGATCCTTGTTTCAAACCATTTGTATCTTCAGGAACTATATCTCATGGCAGTAGTTCACAACAATATCCTATTTCCATACTCCGAGACACAGGAGCCAAGCAAAGTCTGATTTTAAATTCTGTCTTGCAGAATCTGGGTGAGTCATATACAGGTTATGATATATTGATAGAAGGAGTTGGAGGAATTGTAAAATGTCCATTACATAATGTTTTCTTGCGGTCTGATTTAACAACCGGAATGGTTAAAGTAGCAGTAGTAGACTCTCTTCCCATAGTAGGAATATCCTTATTGTTGGCCAATGACATCGCTGGAAGCAAAGTCATTTCTCCCTTAATAACAAATAACCCTAAGACCTCAGTAGAACCTTCAGATAACTTACAGTTGTTTCCCGCTTGTGCTGTAACCAGATCTCAGTACAAGAAATCTGAAGAGGAGACCTATAATTTAGAATCCCTATTCTCCCAAACTGACCCCTCTTCTTCTTCACCAGTTTCTCTATCTAGAGCAGAATTAATCAAAGAACAGAAGTCAGATCCTTCTCTTAAAAATTTGTACGAGATTGTTTCATCTCCAGAAGAAGTTGAAAAAATGTCACGAGGTTTCTATATAGAAAACGGAGTCCTAATGCGAAAATGGAGAGCATCCACCGCAACCGCTGACCAGCCATGGCAAGTAAGGAATCAAATAGTCCTCCCTCTTGGTTTCAGGAATAATGTTCTAAGATTGGCTCATGATACTCCCTTAGCAGGTCACTTAGGGGTAAGAAAGACCTTGTTCAACATAACCCAACATTTCCATTGGCCCACGGTTGTCAAAGATGTTGCCCAATATTGTAAAACATGTCATACATGTCAACTTGTAGGTAAGCCCAACCAGAAAATTGTAGAAGCTCCACTCCATCCCATTCCTGTAATGGAAGAGCCATTTAAAAAAGTTCTTATTGACTGTGTAGGACCTTTACCTCCTTCAAGTAAAGGAAATCAGTACATTCTCACAATCATGTGTATGAGCACTCGTTTTCCAGAAGCAATTCCTTTGAAAAATATTAAAGCTCAAAACATAATCAGAGAAATGTTGAAATATTTCACTATGGTAGGATTTCCTAAGAACATTCAAAGTGATCAAGGAAGTAATTTTCTTTCCAACAAGTTTAGAGAAACTCTTGTAACATTAGGTATAAATCATGTAACTTCCTCCGCCTATCATCCTCAATCACAAGGTGCTCTAGAGCGCTTTCACCAAACGCTCAAGACAATGTTAAGAATCTTCTGTGCTGAGAACACTCGAAATTGGGAAGACGGACTCCCCTTTTTGTTGTTCGCCACCCGAATAACAATTCAAGAAAGCCTTGGATTCAGCCCGTCAGAATTAGTCTTCGGTCATGAAGTCCGTGGTCCCCTAAAGATACTTCATGAACAATGGATGAAAGAAGAACCACCTGTTCCTTCTTTGAAATACGTGTCCCAGGTCACCGAGAAGTTGTTAGAAGCTTGGAAGTTGGCAAGAGAGAACTTGGCGAATGCTCAACGAGTAATGAAAGGTCGGTATGATAAAAATTCTAAACTTAGAACTTTCTCTCCAGGAGATCAAGTGTTACTTTATCTTCCCATACCAGGAGATCCATTGCAGGCTAAATACAAAGGACCCTATGAAGTCTTGTCCAGAGCCAGTGATCTCAACTACATAATCAAAACCCCAGACAGAAGAAAGAGTTCCCGTCTCTGTCACATAAATACCTTAAAACCTTATCATTCCCGAGATCCAATTCCAGCTTGCAGCTCTACCACAATAGAATCGGAAGAGCCTCCTGATAACATGCCTAATCCTCCTGAGATTCCCTTGGAAAACTCTCAGATACTACAAAATCTTCAGATAAAAGTAGGACACTTATCTGAGAAACAAGGTAAAGACATTCTTTTCCTCTTAAGAAGTTTTCCAAAATTATTTCTAGATTCCCCAAGATTCACTTCTTTGATAGAACACGAAATAATTCTAGACTCGCCAAGGGCTATCAAACAAGCCCCTTATAGAGTCAATCCAAAAAAGAAGGAGTTCATAAAAGCAGAAATAAACACACTGCTTCAACAGGGAATAATTGAACCCTCCAGTAGTCCTTGGGCATCTCCTTGCATTCTTGTCCCTAAATCTGACAATTCTTATCGCCTGTGCATTGACTACAGGAAAATCAATGCCCATACTAAGGCCGATGCTTTTCCTATCCCTAGGATAGATGATATCATAGACAGTCTAGGAACTGCCAAGTATGTATCCAAGTTGGATATGTTAAGGGGATACTATCAAATCCCTGTACACCCTCGCTCAAGAGAAGTTACCGCTTTCATTACGGAAGAGGGATTGTTCCAATTCAGAGCAATGCCATTTGGGCTTAAAAATGCCCCTGCCACTTACCAAAGAATGATAAGTAATCTTGTTGCAGGATTGCCAGGAGTAAAAACTTATCTAGATGATGTGATAATATTTAGTCAGTCTTGGACAGAACACATTGAACACCTAAATAATTTCTTTTATAGAGCAGACCAAGCAAACCTTACCATCAATTTGTCCAAATGTGATTTCGGACATACACAGGTCCCCTATTTGGGATTTAAAGTTGGAAATTCCCAAGTGTTTCCAATAGACGCCAAGATAAAAGCCATCAATGATGTACCAACACCCACTAATCGTAGAGAGGTACGTCGATTCCTTGGAATGAGTGGCTATTATCGCCGTTTCTGTCCAAATTTTTCAGATGTAGCAGAACCATTGACTGACCTGTTGAGAAAAGACCACGACTTCGTGTGGACACCTACCTGTGAGACGGCCTTCAAAAACCTGAAGTCCCTTCTCACTAACGCACCAGTTCTAAGGGCACCCGATTTCCAACGACCCTTTCTTCTGCAAGTCGACGCCAGCGACACCGGTATCGGTGCCGCCCTCTTGCAAGAACACAATGAAGTTCTTCACGCTATCGCCTACTACAGCAAGAAGCTGTCCCCTGCGCAGAAGAACTACTCCGTACTTCTAGAACGTAGCTTTTCAACAGAAAGTGAAAAGCTTTCCCAAACGGTGGAGGTGTAACGTAATATTAGATATTACGTCATATATGTAATTATGTTATAGAATTGTGTTCCTGTATTACATAACTATGTTCATATTTCTTGTCTATGTATGTATTGTAACAATGTTAAGCAGTAACGCCCGTCCACTATATGTAATCTTGTCTACGTGCGGAGAGGTGCGCACTCTTGTAGAACAAACAGACAAGCGAAATCCTGAATAGTTCGGAGCGCACAGATTTGACAGTTACTAAATAAATAGATTGTTCAAGCGAGTCGAGGGTCCTAAAAACTACCCATGTTGACGTGTTAACTTACCCTCCTCCTCACCCGCACCCTTAACCGGAAGTATCCGGCTTCCGGTCCAATGGTATATAAGCGGTGGAACTCGCTGACTCCTTGTCATTTCCCACATATTGATCTCTTGATAAAAACTAGAAGGTTTAGATTCATGAGACGATTGGTGTGAAGTGATCACCCTTTTTGCCTACATTACGTGTCTGATATACATTGCATTACTTTACTTATATTTGTACTTATTACTTATTCTGATGCATGTTCCTGATCTCTTTGTACTTAGATAGTACCATATTGTATACTTATCTTGTTTCTTATTTGAACGATAATTTCCATATTCTTATAATCATGTAACGGTCCCATTGACCCTACTGCCCATTCTCTTTTGTGTTGATTGCCTGTAAATATTTTCCATTAATAATTTCGTTTACTAGTTTTATCGCTAGTTTAATATTCCTTTCCTGGAATCTTCTTTGTTACCTTTACTTCTAGTCTTACGAATTATCTAGGCCCTGACCAGATAGTTCAGTCCTACAGTGGCTTCTAGAAGTGCGCTGGTTCTTAAGCACTTAGACGTTATACGTAACGTCTCTTCACATACCAGCCGCCCGTAACACAATGACTGTGATATTTCAGTAGGGGATCAAGGAGCATCTTTTATTTATTGATTTATTTATTTTCTAGATGTGGTACAAGGTAATTTCCTAAAGCAATTGATTACCAAGCCCATGAAGGCAGAGAATTCTTTGGATCTACTGGTAACAAACAATGAAAACTGAATATGAAAAGGACTTGGGAGTGTTAGTGAGTCCCGACCTTAAATCCGGGACACAGTGAATTAGTGCCAGGAATAGGCGTAACAGGTCATTAGGATCTATTGCTAAGACGGTTACAAACAAAAGTGCAAATGTAGTTATTTAACTCTATCTGGCAATAGCTAGACCCATCTTTGACTATGCTACAGTTTTGATTTCCGACTTATAGAATGGATATTAACTCACTTGAATCAGTACAGAAGAGAATTACCAAAATTATACAAGGGCTTAGAAATTTACCATTTGAAGGCAGGTTTGAGCATCTTAACTTATACTATATGGAAAGATGAGGGATACGGGGCGATTTAATGGAGGTATCCGAATGGATCAAGTGACAAAACAAGGATGATGCAAGCAAGGGTAGGACTCGTATCAACGAATTTAAATTTGACAAATTTAGGTTTAAGAAAGAATTTGGCAAGAATTGGTTTACCAGCGGAGTGGTTAACTTAATCGCTATGTATTGTTTTTTTTTTAAGAGAAGCTTAGACATTATTATTGTTTTTATTTACATTTTCATTGTTTTTATTTACATTACTATTTTTTTAATCTATTCATTTATTTGTTTATCATTATTATGATTTTTTTCGCATCCGACCTAGATATGGACCAAAATGTCTCCTGCCGGCATGCTCCGCCTTTGTAATCCTTTGTAATATTTATGAATAGGTATGATTGGTGGTAATAGACGAGAGACTTATGATCTCTTGCAGTTTCCTTCATACTTATGTTCTTGTGTTTATTCCTTATATCCTTTACTCCTCTCCCAAGTCTAATTTCCTCTACTCCTCTCCCACCTCCAGAACCACTTCTTTCTTACCTCCTCCTTCTCCTCTTGTTTCCATTCCCCTCCCTTTGATTTCTATACTTTTTCCTTACTTGCTCTCGTTTCCAGCTTGCACAACGCACTGATTCCTCTCTCATCACTGCATTTATGCTCCTGGGTTGTGACCCTCCCCCCTCAACCACTTCTTTCTTACCTCCTCCTTCTCCTCTTGTTTTCATTCCCTTCCCTTCGATTTCTACACTTTTTCCTTACTTGCTCTCGTTTCCAGCTTGCATAACGCACTGATTCCTCTCTCATCACTGCATTTATGCTCCTGGGTTGTGACAACCACCACCTAACCTAACCTAACCTAACCTAACCTAACCTAACCTAACCTAACCTAACCTAACCTAACCTAACCTAACCTAACCTAACCTAACCTAACCTAACCTAACCTAACCTAACCTAACCTAACCTAACCTAACCTAACCTAACCTAACCGAACCTAATCTAACCTAACCTAACCTAACCTAACCTAACCTAACCTAACCTAACCTAACCTAACCTAACCTAACCCAGCTTAACCGGACCTAACCTAACTCAACCTAACCTAACTGAATCTAACCTAACCTAGACGAACCTAACCTAACTGAACCTATCGTAACTTAACCGCACCTAACCTAACCTAACCTAACCTAACCTAACCTAACCTAACCTAACCTAACCTAACCTAACCTAACCGAACCTAACCGAACCTAACCGAACCTAACCGAACCTAACCGAACCTAACCGAACCTAACCGAACCTAACCGAACCTAACCGAACCTAACCGAACCTAACCGAACCTAACCGAACCTAACCGAACCTAACCTAACCTAACCTAACCTAACCTAACCTAACCTAACCTAACCTAGCCTAACCTAACCTAACCTAACTCCCCCCCTCCACCACCACCACCCCTCCCCACTACCCCACCACATCAGCGCGGGTGCAGGTTAGGAAAGCTTTCTTTCTCCCACAGCCGGTGCCAATAACAATAATTTCCATGGCAATCACATTTTGTCCATTAACTAGAGATTCAGTCCCTGTTGTTTTGGCTTCGACTATCTGTGTTTTTTTTTTTATTATCTTCATTATGTATTGTTCGTGTTCTCTTCGTTGTTTTCATTCCTGTGTTCCTTCATTGTCTTTCCTCATTCTCGGACATTTGGTCTCTCCTGTGTTGTCTTATGTCTTTCTGTTACAATTTGTCTTCACGGCTCTTTCTATCCCGTTTTTTTATTCCTCCGATTGACAGTAAACCTAATTCTGTCCTTTTTCCTACTTTGTTTACGTTCTCATTTATTTAATCCATTGTTCTTCCTCTTCCTACTCTTTTCCATATTAATATTTCCTTAACCTTAACGTCCCATTGTAATACACTGAATTGCTTATTTTTCTTCTTTTCTTAAGACTTATTACTTTCTTTTAGCTTTCCCTTTTCCTCCAGTTCTGCTTTAGTTAGCCTTCTTCTCTCTTTCACCTTTCTGCTCGTGCAAGATTAAAACGATTACATTAGTTATTTATCACGGTCTATTTTTACCTTCTCCATTTTTATTTAAATTTCTGACTCATATTATTCTATTTTACATATTTCAGAGGGCGCTATATCTTTTATCTATATTTTTGTTTTCCTGATATATTTTCTGTTTTCAACTAATCTGACATTTTTTCTATAATTTCTTAGCCTCCTCCTCTAATATTCTCATTGTTGTTCAAACACTTGTATTACAATTTTCACAATTGTCTTTGTATTGGTATTGGATTTTGCTTTCTCTTTCTCTTCTTCTCTCTCTTCCTCGTCCACATTCTCTTCCTCATTCATTTCTTCTTCTCCTTCGTCTTCTTTTAATGTTTTTCTTCTTCTTCTTCCTCATTTCCCTCTTCCTCCTTTCCTCCACTATCTGACCCAGATATTTCTTAAAATGTTTGGTTTATGTGTTTCCTTTTTCCAAATGTGGGATGTGCATTCTTCCGCAAGTAATTTGTCACAAAGTTTTTATTTTTACGTCTTCCTTGCTCCTTCTCAATTTTCTTTCTGTTCAGCTATTGCCATTATGATTTTTTATTCTAATATGTTTCTGTAATTATCTATCCTAGCCTTACGATTTAATCAAAATACGTTTGACATATACTTCCATATAATTCTATTCAACAATTAATCTTATATGCATACATATATGCGTGTACTGGATATTTCTATTAATGCAGTTTTCATTGAAAGTGAAGGCAAGTAACACATTATAAAGCTTCTTGCTTATTTTTTCGGTGTTTATAATCAGCTTCCTTTAGGAATCAGGTAGAGCGTGAAGGCGTTCTCCGAAATTCACGAGGAAAGAAGGAAGTTGATGGTAATAATTATGTGGAGTATATTGCACGACGCTTCGAAACTCTTGTTCCATCTTCAGGTTTTAAATTGCACTGCAATTTTCAATTTACATGGATATGAATACAAATAAATTGAAATTTAGTAGAAGTTTGTAATATATAATGTAGAAGTTAGTGATATATGATGTACAAGAATCTCGTATGAAGTTAGGAGAGATGTATTCTTGTATTTTGCATTGTATTTACGAGACTCAAGACTGTCTTTTTACACTCAGACAGGACATTCCAATGTCGAAAGAGACTCGATGCTTAAGCGCCACCTGACCAAATGCTTTGCTGAGAGAGGGAATGATAACATTGTCGAAGGTCAATAGAATTGGACACTCCTATCTATATAAATGCAACCATCAAGATGTTTCAGTA
>NC_134778.1:10050731-10065731 GCF_046742065.1 Oratosquilla oratoria
TTTCCATTGTCCTTGTCAAACTACACTCCTCAATTTCACCTTATATACTGATTTTTTTCTTTTTATTCTTAAGTCATGCTCAATTCATGGGTGGGGAAGGTAATTACACCGTCCCAACTATGGTATACTTAACTACTTCCATGTATAAATATAAACATGGATACATACATAAATGCAAGTATATATTGTACATATGTATATACATATATGTACACACACACACACACACACACACACACACACACACACACACACACACACACACACACACACACACACACACACACACACACACACACACACACATACACACACACACACACACACACACACACACACACACACACACACACACACACACACACACACACACACACACACAAACACACACACACACACACACACCCACACACCCACCCACACCCACACACACACAACACACACACACACACACATACATATATATATATATATATATGTATATATATGTGTGTGTGTGTGTGTGTGTGTGTGTGTGTATGGATACATATATACATATATATATATATATATATATGTATATGTATACATACATGTATATATTTATATATACATATACTGCATATACATAAGTTATATTTGGTTTTTATTCTCTTAGTGTTCTTTTCCTTACCTGACATCCTCTTAAATTTTTCTCACTTTACATTCAAAGCTTATTTTCCTTTCGTTTTCTAGAACTGCTTATGAATTACTTTGCTCTTTCCCTCTGCATTTCCTTTTTCCTATGAATTTATTGTTGCCTTTTCTTAGGGGCAATTTTATCCTAACTCTTTCGACTTTGTATGATGTTGTTCTTTGATTTCTTAGAGAAAATTTTCTTGGTTCTGATATTTGAACCCTTGTCTTCCTTCGAGTTTAATATTCTTCTTCTACAGCTCATTACCCTGAAAATCTCCATTTTTCTTCATGTTAATACTTTTCTTCTCCTCACTCCCAGCAAGTTTTTTTTTCTTGATACGAAGAAGAACCCATCATCTTCTCTACGTCATTTGTGAGATCATTTCCTTTGGCCACCTCTGTAGCCATATCCTTCCTTTACCCACTGCAGAACCTTATTCTTACCCTCTGTGTTCTTAGCCCCCAGCCAGTAAGTTTCTTTCTTCTCCTTTTTTTTCCCTTGATACGAAGAAAAACCATCATCTTCTCTACGTCATTTGTGAGATAATTTCCTTTGGCCACCTCTGTAGCCTTATCCTTCCTTTACCCACTGCAGAACCTTATTCTCAGCCCTCTGTGCTCTTAGCCCCCAGCCAGTAAGTTTCTTTCTTCTTCACTTTTTTTCTTGATACGAAGAAAAACCATCATATTCTCTACGTCATTTGTGAGATAAATTCCTTTGGCCACCTCTGTAGCCATATCCTTCCTTTACCCACTGCAGAACCTTATTCTCAGCCCTCTATGTTCTTAGCCCCCAGTCAGTTTAAAGTAAAATTTCATTCCCCTACTTCCTTTCATTCTTCCCATCTGACCTTCATTTCTCCTCTATCTCCCCTTCCAGGTTAGCCTTCGTCTTTTGGACCTGTGCTCTGACCCTCTTCTCGTTAAGTCTTCTTTCTCAGACCTCCACCATCTAAACTTTTTTGTCAAAAACTTTATTACCTGAATCTTGTTATTCTCTCCTCCACCTTCTTTCTCGCGTTTACTCTCTGTTTCTTTGATCACTCT
This sequence comes from Oratosquilla oratoria, assembly GCF_046742065.1. Lineage (NCBI taxonomy): Eukaryota > Metazoa > Arthropoda > Malacostraca > Stomatopoda > Squillidae > Oratosquilla > Oratosquilla oratoria. The sequence continues at coordinate 10,052,436 of NC_134778.1, forward strand.
TTTAGTTTTCCTTGGTCTTCTTAGGTGTCCAGTTTAGGACCCTAAGCTTGGTGGTCTTTTGACGCTAAGGCCTTTTCCTTTCGACTCATCTCTACCAGATGGTCTTTCCTTTTCCTCCTTGCAAAGGCTTCCTCTTCTAAACTTTTTTGTCAAAAACTTTATTACCTGAATCTTGTTATTCTCTCCTCCACCTTCTTTCTCGCGTGAACTCTCTGTTTCTTTGATCACTGTTTTAGTGTTCTTTGGTCTTCTTAGGTGTCCAGTTTAGGACCCTAAGGTTGCTGGTCCTTTGACACGAAGGTCTTTTCCTTTCGACTCATCTCTTCTAGATGGTCTTTCCTTTTCCTTCTTGCAAAGGCTTCCTCTTCTAAACTTTTTTGTTATTCTCTCCTCCACCTTCTTTCTCGCGTCTACTCTCTGTTTCTTTGATCACTCTTTTTGTGTTCTTTGGTCTTCTTAGGTGTCCAGTTTAGGACCCTAAGCTTGCTGGTCTTTGGACACGAAGGCCTTTTCCTTTCGACTCATCTCTACCAGATGGTCTTTCCTTTTCCTCTTCTCTCGAACGCCTCTTGAGCGTTCCCTCCCCTCACCTCACCTCCAAAACGCTTTTACCTCTTAAACGATTTTGCGAATCTTTTCAATTTCTCGTCTCTTTCCTCTCCTCTCCTCTCTCCTCTTCATCTTCCGAGCGTAAGTCATCCTTGATCTTCTTCCTCTCTGTCCACCTTTCTCTTTCTACTACATTTTACAAAGTTCTCTTTTTCTCCTTGTTGTTCAACATCACATCCATCCACATCCCTTCATTCAGTGCATCTGTTCCAATATATATATATATATATATATATATATATACAGTATATATGTATATATATATATAGATATATATATATGTATATATAATATGAATGTACATATACATATGTACATTATACTGTATATATATATATATATATGTACATATATATATATATTATACATATATATATATTATATATATACATATATATATATGTACATATATATACACATATGAATATATATATATATATATATATGTATATATATATATATATATATATATATATATATATATATAAATATATCTTTTCACCATACTCCAGGTGGGCATTTGGCCTGTCAGTTGTGATTCCTCGCAAAGTTTCTCCATTGGGTTCAATCTCTGTATCCCTCTTCATCTTCTATCGTCTCCATTGTCAATCGAATATTCCTTAGGGGTTGTTCAACCCTCGTACCTGGGTCGTCTTCTTTGGGTCTGTCCATTCCCAGACATCAGTTGAGTTTCTTGAGCAAATTTGCAACCACCGGCTTGCTAGGCCTGTCGTGGCCATTAGGACTACTAATAAGTGCCATCCCCGTGTCGTCGTTTACTACCCCAAGGTCACAGGGCTGCTTTCATCAGACCCGAGCGGGCACGGGGTAGGTTTAACCTGCTGCACCTCTCCAAGGTTACATAGTTCCTTGTCCTAGTATATGAAAGCTCTAGTGCCGCAGCTCTAGTGTGTGTGTGTGTGTGTGTGTGTGTGTGTGTGTGTGTGTGTGTGTGTGTGTGTGTGTGTGTGTGTGTGTGTGTGTAATAAAAGCAATTGGAAAATAAAAGGAAAGGTGACCGAATGTTTTCGTCCATTTAAGACATTCACCTCTGAAAATGTATTAAATGATAAGTACGGACGGCATTTAGCAGTCGACTTAGTTCCTCTGGAAGTAGATTAACTTCCAGGTTGGAGAACTTTATAGGGTCAGTAGCTCAGTCGGTAAGGCGACGGCAGTTAGAACCCACGAACCCGGTTCGAATCCGGGGACGACAGTCGGGATTATTTGATCGATATCACCATCACTGGTGATTCTATTCATGTATGACAACGACGATAAGTCCATCAAGGAAACGTACCAATCTAACCACTAGCTAACTAGCCCTGGTTCTCTGTATAATAATAAGTACGGACGGCAGTTAGCAGTAGACTTAGTTCCTCTGGAATTAGATTAACTTCCAGGTTGGAAAATTTTATAGGGTCAGTAGCTCAGTCGGTAAGGCGACGGCAGTGAGAATATTGAGGCCCGTTCGAATCCGGGGACGACAGTCGGGATTATTTGATCGATATCACCATCACTGGTGATTCTATTCAGGTATGACAACGGCGATAAGTCCATCAAGGAAACGTACCAATCTAACCACTAGCTAAGTAGCCCTGGTTCTCTGTAAAATAATAAGTACGGACGGCATTTAGCAGTCGACTTAGTTTCTCTTGAAGTAGATTAACTTCCAGGTTGGAAAATTTTATAGGGTCAGTAGCTCAGTCGGTAAGGCGACGGCAGTGATAATTCACGAGCCCGGTTCGAATCCGGGGACGACGGTCGGAATTATTTGATCGACATCACCGTCACTGGTGATTCTATTTAGGTATGACAACGACGATAAGTTTATCAAGGAAACGTACCAATCTAACCACTAGCTAAGTAGCCCTGTTTTTCTGTAAGATAATAGGTACGACGGCAGTTAGTAGTCGACTTAGTCCATATCCTAAGGCTAAGTCCATATCCTAGGGCTGCACCTTCAACCTTGCCGTAGAAGATTTAATGTTTGCAATGGAATAATTGTTTATGGTTCTTTAAACAAAAAGGTTGTTCCTAACTATCCAGAGCGCTTTAAGAAGGCGATTTCTAGTGGATTGTGATTTACATCTTACCAAAGCTGATAAATCTAACGCAGTTGTGATCTTAAGAATGATTATCTAAAAAAAAAAAAAAAAAAAAAAAAAAATCAATGACTTATTAGATGATAGTAGCACTTACATCTCTTACCAAAACCCCACCGAATCAGTTAATAGTAATAATAATAAGTTGAAAGAACTGCTTATATGTAATAGAGACCTTATGCAAATATTTACCTCAATTAGCCCCCTTTTGCCCCATATGTATGGTCTTATCAAGACCCATAGATATAACAACCCAATTAGATCAACCATCTCGTCAATAGGCTCTGCCTCTTACAAGCTCTCAAAATGGCTGGTCACCATTCTCAATCTGTTAGTTAGAACAATCTCATCCTCCCATGTTATAAACATTTCTGATCTTTTAGATAAACTTAATCATACTCAACCAAATTATAAATTTACATTGGTTAGCTTCGACATAGTTTATTCACAAAAGTTCCCTTGAATGATTTACTATTATTTCTTCAGAAATAAACTTAGAAATCATGTGTTTCCAGTACCATCACGTACATTGAATGAATTGATTAAATTATGTGTTCAAGATGTTAAAAATTATAAATTCAAATTTAATGGTAATGTTTACTCCCAAAAGTTCGGTATGAGTATGGGAAATCCTCTCTCCCCATTATCAAGTAATTTATATATGGAATTTTTTTAGACTAATATTTTGAACACCACAAGGTTTGGTGAAAAAAAGAAATGAACATTCAGAGAAGTGATACAGGACAGTATTAAGAGAGAGGGGACAGCATAACAGGGTGACAGTCGCAGTATGATAAAGCATCACCATTTCCGTATAAAAAGAAATTCCCTCTATCACAGACAAAATTATGTGTGTCTCTGGTCCGTAGGGGCGCCCCATATAGACCATATACTTTTTTCTACAGTTTTCTCCATTTGGTATGATGTTCTGGATTTCATTTCTTTACCTGATTCTCATATAAAGGGTAATTTTCGGTACTATTACTTTCCTCTGGATTGTATCAAGAGATTCTACATGTCTTTGTTGTGTTGTTATTTCAAAACAAAGGTGGGAATTCCATTTGTAGGTTTGCCATTTACATATGATATTCTGCATCACATATTCTCACCAAATATGATCGTAAACATATCACAGTTTGCTTTACATTATTTTACTTAAAGGTATTCAAATCTAATTTCAAAATCTTATAGCCTGAAGCGTTCTTTGCCAAATTGTTTGTTGTAATGATTGTCGATATGCAATTCCGCCTCAGGCACATTCACCTTTAGATATTATATATCGAGTGGGCGAAAGTTGCAGAGTGGAATATTGTAGACAGTAACCTTGGGCTTAGCATGCATCGTGAAACCATATTCCGAGAATTTCAGACGTTTGAGTTCGACCTGTTACCAAGGATGGGGTGTAACGGCTGAGAACATTCTTTTTTAATCAAATTATTTCAAAGTCTGTTTATATGTTTGTTTGCATGAGAAATCACATAAACTCGTGATTCTAAATATGCGGAAAAACCACCAAGGAAAATGATAAACTGATGACCAAGCGCTTTCGTCTATTCATGTACCCTGAGGATGTCTGAATAGACGAAAGCGCTCGGTCACCAGTTTATCTTTTTCCTTGGTGGTTTTTTCAGCATATGTTTGTTTGTTCTGAAATGACGTCCTCACATATCAATGGATCTATACTAGTTTTGACACGGAGGGTGCATTCCAGAATAATGTATGTAAAATGAGAACCTATTAGAACTTTACCTACTTTAGCACTGAGAATGAATGATGAAAGACAACTCGGCTTCATTCCCTTTTCCATTCGTCACTTTAAGAAAAATTATTTGAAAACAATGCCGCCTTTTGACATGGAAGACCACATGGATTCCAAAATAAAGCAGGGATGTTAAAAACTAGTCCGTCACCTTTGATCTAAGTACTCGGGCAACAATGTTGTAATTCCTGAAATGATATTTACTAAATTTGATACCTTTGGCCAGGGATCGGCAACCCATGATACTCTTGCAAAACCTACCACGCCAACAACTTTTTTTCCGGCACGTAAACCCAGAGCTCATCTTAAAATTGATAACTAATAAATCTCCAACTTCTTTTGTGTGACCATTGGTAACTGCACGGTGCGCTGTATGGCGGGTTGGGGTATTAAGAGGTGAAGAAGGAAAACCGTACTCGTATATAGGCTTATGATTTTACTCCATTAGCATGCGAGAAAATTTTGTACAAAATATTTGGCTGATTTTGACTCCTATACTTAAAAAGTTTGTCCATCTCTGCCCTAGGCATATGCACCCCACAATAATGACACTAACAAGAAAACGAGCATATCACCTTTGCTTTCCGTCAGATTTGCACTAAATACATAAACACAGTTCGGAATGAATTTTTACTAAATTCGACATAGAGTTCCACGTCCACCCCGACACACACACACACACACACACACACACACACACACACACACACACACACACACACACACACACACACACACACACACACACACACACACACACACACACACACACACACACACACACACACACACACACACATGTATATATATATATATCTATATCTATATATATATATATATATATATATATATATATATATATGTGTGTGTGTGTGTGTGTGTGTGTGTGTGTGTGTGTGTGTAAAGACAGACAAATATGGAGGTGAGATGGCAAAATGAAACGTTAAGGCTAGGGTGTGGAGCTTTATTCAGAACCAGACGTTTCGACGTCTTGGGCCTTCCTCAGTGGACTGAATCTGAATCTGAATCTCTAGGAAAGACCACCCACTTGCGCGGAATCGGGTTTTGTGGGAGGGGAAGAATGTCTGTAAGAAAATGAAAAAATAGTAGCGTATAAAAGAGGGCTATTGCCACCGGGCGATTTGCGAGCGATTAGGGGTTTATTGGTGGTCGTGGCTCGGGAGAAATGGACCGGGAGCTTGGACGGAGGTGCTAACGCCGAGGTTAGGATTAGGATCACCAACGAAAGTTTAGAAAATGGTAGGAGGCGTAGTAGTAGTAGGTGGAAAAACGGAAAAATCTTTAGTGGGAGGTAAACTGAAATGAGAAGATGTAGTAGAAGAGAAAGTTAGAAAGGAAGCGAATTTTAGTCGAAGAAAAATTAATATAGATGTTTGTGCGTGTGGCGTGGCTATGTTCGTGAGAGGTGTGTGTGTGTATCTTACGGGAAGTGAGTAGAGTTCACTTCCCGTGTGTGGAGCGCGTTCCTGTTAAGCCACAGGTGGGGCGTGCGTTGCCTGTTTTTCCCCAGGTTGGGTTTGAGTTCCTGAAGAGTTGATTCAGTGGCGGTGCGAGGGGGGGCAGGCGGGCGGTGTGAACCCTCCTGCCGACGTCAACGAAGAGATCGGTCCGTAACCAGACCGGCAGCGGCAAGGAGATATAACTCCTCGCCACCACCGCTGGCGAGCGCGTTCCTGATAAGCCACAGGTGGGGCGTGCGTTGCCTGTTTTTCCGCAGGTTGGGTTTGAGTTCATAAACCCCTTGTGAGAATTTGTGGTTTTCTCGGTGACAATGTGTGCCGCCTCCAAAGCTTTCCTTTTCTTTTTTCCAATTTTCCTATGTAGAACGTGGGCTTCCTTCCAGTTTTTATTTCAGTTCCTAACTCTAGATACGCACCATTAATTAGTAATTTTTTAAAGAACACCAGAATAAATTTAGTAACATCAGCGGGGAAGAGAATTGGTGAGTTTACCAGAAATACAAAACATTTGCAAGAAAATAAAAGTGTTGTTTACAGAATTCCTTGTACAGGTTGTGAGAAAGTTTATATCGGTGAGACAGGACGCGGCATGGACAAAAGATTAGAAGAACACAAGAGGGATGTGAAACATCACAGAACATCAAATGCCCTAGTAGTTCATATCGATGAAGAAAATCATTTGCCAAACTGGAAGGAAGCCCACGTTCTACATACGAAAATGGAAAAAAAAGAAAAGGAAAGCTTTGGAGGCGGCACACATTGCCACCGAGAAAACCACAAATTCTCGTAAGGGGTTTATGTCCTCGGCTCAAACGTCCGCACAACTGGCGGTCGGCGAGTGTGAGGTCACGCAGGGTCGTCAGATCACCATGTAAGCTCTTGACGGACTTTGATTCTTATTCTGTATTCAGTCCACTGAGGAAGGCCCAAGAGGTCGAAACGTCTGGTTCTGAATAAAGCTCCATACTCTAGCCTTAACGTCTCATTTTGCCACCTCACCTCCATATATATATATATATATATATATATATATATATATATATATATACATGCTCTAAATGGCTCCCAGTGAACAGATTGCGCAATGGGTTAAGTCACTGACGCTTTGTCATAGTCCTCGGCTAGACCATGTTTCAATTTCAAATATATGCTTTCTTCGAGCTCCTCGTTAGTATCAACTGCAATGGCATGAAATTAAAAGTTAAATGTGGTTGAAATATATATATATATATATACATATATATATGTATATACATATATATATATATATATATGAGTGGTAGGGTGGTGAGTTTAAACGCCAAGAATCCGTTGAAGTTTTATTTCTGACGTTTCGTCCAACTAGGACTTCTTCAGAGTGTACACAAATAGAACAATGACAACTTATATACCCGCACAGCTCACCCCGTTCCCCCTCGGTCAATGCTGCTGCCATCTCTCTTTCGTCTTGCCTCATGGATGATTAGTCCGCTTGCTATCCTCGCCAGCTTGACGAAACCGTCCCGATGGTTGCTGCATGGGAGTGAGGTAATGTATGCTGCCTCAATTGTCCTCCTTTCCTTTCTATCGAGTCCAGTATGGAGCACCTCTGTTTTTTCCCAATCCATACTGGACTCGATAGAAAGGAAAGGAGGACAATTGAGGCAGCATACATTACCTCACTCCCATGCAGCAACCATCGGGACGGTTTCGTCAAGCTGGCGAGGATAGCAAGCGGACTAATCATCCATGAGGCAAGACGAAAGAGAGATGGCAGCAGCATTGACCGAGGGGGAACGGGGTGAGCTGTGCGGGTATATAAGTTGTCATTGTTCTATTTGTGTACACTCTGAAGAAGTCCTAGTTGGACGAAACGTCAGAAATAAAACTTCAACGGATTCTTGGCGTTTAAACTCACCACCCTACCACTCATTCTGTCTTCACACCTCAACATATATATATATATATATATATATATATATATATATATAAATAAAATGAATGGCAAGCTTGTTATGACAGAGCTTCTTGTCGTATTTTTCTCTCTTTCTTAGAGTGATCTTGCCTTCTGTAGGCAGTAACCTTAATAAATCTCCGTATGTCATGTTGTGGAATAACATACATAATCTATAAATAAGCCAAAACGCGTTTTCACACCTCTTGGTGCTTCCTCAGTGGCAGGTACGAATCTAAGGGCTGGGCTGGTGTGTGTGGGTATATATGGGACAGGCTGTGGGATTTTGTCTAGTTGTCGGTGTGGGATTTTGTCTGGTCGTCGATGTGGGATTTTGTCTGGTTGGCGTCGCCGGAGCTCCGTGTCGTTCTGTAGGTTGGAGGGTGGCGTGCATCTGTGTTTTTTGTCTCATTTTCACTGGGGAATGATCTTCTCACACTTGGTAGGATTTTTAAGTCCTCGAGTTGGGTATTCATACCCGGGGATAGATCCTTGACATACAAAGCCTCTAATATAGGTAAACGTCGTGGGTCTTTGTTGTGATCTATAATCTCCGTATTCTGGGTTAGGTCTTCTCTTCTTAATTTTGCCTGATGGACTTCGCTATGATGATTTTTAGGTGCTCCTGAGTTTAGGTGATATGACAGACGACGCGAGAGCCTCATGGTGGTCATGCCGATATAGGTAGTAGGATGGGTCGCACAGTTCCCATATTTGCAGGTGTACCTATATACGACATGAGATTTTTGAAGTTCATCGACGATCTGCCTGGTGTTGTTCCTTAGGAGTAGGTTCGAGGTTTTTTTTTTTTTTTTTTGATAGTAAATAATGAAATTAATTTTGGAGCTTGATTCAGTGGGCTTGATGTTTCTCTTTATGATTTGTTGCATCACTCTCTCATCCTCCTTGTATGCAGTGGAGAAGAAGGATTTGTAATATATATTTATAACGTTCTGCGCTGGATTGTCTGATGCATTTGCTGATTTAATTTCCTCGTACCAATTTTCCATGATTTTCTTGGTCACTTTTTCAATGTCTCTATTGCTAAAACCGTTGTTGATTAGGACTTGTGATGCTCTTTCTAGTTCTAGGTGCACATTTTTCCAGCTACTACAATGGCTAAGGGATCTTCGTACATATGCACTAATTGTTGAGATCTTGTACTTTTGTGGGCATTCACTCAGTCCGTTAAGGCAATGTCCGGAGTTACTAGCTTTGGTGTAAACAGAGGTATGAAAAGATCCTTCCCCCTGTTTCACGAGGACATCAAGGAAAGGGAGAGATCCATTTTCACTGTTTTCGATGGTGAAGTTAAGACCTGAGGCTTCTATGAGTCTCTGTTGTAGTGCTACGACTTGTTCGTGAGAAGATCATTCCCCAGTGAAAATGAGACAAAAAACACAGATGCACGCCACCCTCCAACCTACAGAACGACACGGAGCTCCGGCGACGCCAACCAGACAAAATCCCACATCGACGACCAGACAAAATCCCACACCGACAACTAGACAAAATCCCACAGCCTGTCCCATATATACCCACACACACCAGCCCAGCCCTTAGATTCGTACCTGCCACTGAGGAAGCACCAAGAGGTGTGAAAACGCGTTTTGGCTTATTTATAGATTATGTATGTTATTCCACAACATGACATACGGAGATTTATTAAGGTTACTGCCTACAGAAGGCAAGATCACTCTAAGAAAGAGAGAAAAATACGACAAGAAGCTCTGTCATAACAAGCTTGCCATTCATTTTAATGAAGTATGCTTGAGGGAAAACCTCCTGCCCATTTACACTATGTATGTATATATATATATACATATATATTCCAAAGCTCCTTACCTCCCCTTTTACAAGGCATAGACTCATCCTACATTCCCCAAAATACACAAAAAATGATAACACCCCCTCAAAAAAAAAAGAAAAAAAAAAAATACATATATATAATATATATATATATATATATGTATATATGTATATATATATGTATATATATATATATGTATATATTTTTTATGTGTATTTATATATATATATATATATATTAATGAATTCTATTTTAACTGTTTTACTTCTTCTATTTCAACAATATTGAAACAACAAATTAGGTTAGAAGAATTGTAATTGTGACATTAGAATTTATTACATCATAATTATAAATATATTTGTAATTCTTCATGGAAAGCGTTTCGAAAAACAGGAAGAAATCTTAACATTTCATTGTCATTTTTATTCAGACATAAAGTGTTGAAAAACAGTTTCTAATTAATTACACTTAATTACATAATATGTCAAGAGACGTTCAAAGGCTTTAACCCTTTTGTCTGGATTTTACAATTTCAGTCGTTTATTCTATCTGTAACAAGACGAAGAAAGGCCTCACTAGAATAAAAAAAAAGGATTAAAATCTCTCTTTTTCTCTCTCTCTCTCTATCTATATATATATATACATACATACATACATATGTATATATATATATATATATATATATATATATATATATATATATATTCGAAAATAGCTGGAGTCCAGGAACCATTTTATGGAAGAAAGTATACGCTGGACTCGACGTTCGTCAATTTATTCCGACGTTTTGAACCCTGTCCGGGGTTCGTCTTCAGGGCAATACAGTGGTAGCCATAGGAAATGTACATAAATAGGGGATACCTGGTACACTGGGACAGGTCTTCCCAGTAACCGTTAAATTCCAACAGCGGTAGAACATATCAAACACACAAATGAAAAACAAAACAAAAATATTAATAAAACTATAATACAAAATGTGCAATGCTACCTTAAAAACATTCACAGTTTACCATAAAAAAAAAAAAGAAATACAGTGATGGCTGTGATAGCTCAACCCGCTGCCGATGGGCCCGCACCACAATGCACCCCGTGGAACAAATGTCACGCGTAGCATGCATTGTCACAGAACAAAGAAATTGGAACAAGAAGAAGAACGTATAATTCATCAATAAAATAAACATGCAAAAAGGAGTTCACATTAAAATAAACAAGAAAACAAAATGTAGTGTGAAAAATGCCCCCAAAGATTGGGTGTAAAAGCTGCACGCTGTGACGTTCCACAACAATACGATACAATACAACTCGCCACGCGGAACAAAAGTCACGTGAAGCATGCACTGTCATAGACCCCAGAAATTGTAACCCTAAAGTGAAGCAAAACCGTCCTTCACAGTTAATGAATTGACGAACGTCGAGTCCAGCGTATACTTTCTTCCATAACATATATATATATATATATATATATATATATATATATGTATATATACACACTGAGTTAAACACTACAGCATTGTCACAATTATTTGTCTTCTTCCTAATATTTTCAGTTCTCCTCACTACAGTTCTGACTCTGGGAGGGTGATCGTAAACCAATTGTCCAAAGTTATCCATTTTAATAACACAATTTGACGTTTCGACTTCAAGGGGTCATTCTCAAAATAATTCAACACAACACAATTAAACAGGCACAGAACAACTGCATGGAAAAGTAATTTCATTCTTTTATTTCCTTCAAAAAATTTGGATGCCAACCATCGGACTCTGGTATTTTTCTTATTCTATTTTATATATAGACATTTTTTAGTTTCTCTATAGATCTATTAATGTTTTCTTTGGTCATATTTACACATAATCCGATAAGACTTCGCTTTCAATTGTTTCGTTTACAATTACAGACATAAAATAGTTAATCCAAATATTACACATAACTTCGTTTGAATGTAATTGTAGAATTCTTTTGGATTTCATTTATATTTACAAGTAGTTTTTATTTCTGTTTTTTTTTTCCTGGTCGTTTTTTCTTCCTACGGAATACGGAGTCCTAAGAGAGACCACTCACTTACGCGGGATCGGTGTTTGTGGGAGGGGAAGTGAAATCTGCAGGAAGTTGAAAAGATAGTCGTGTAGAAAAGAAGGATATCCAATCGAGTATGTATATGTTGTGGCTCAGGAGACGTGGGTAGGAGGCTTGGATTTCGAAGTCTGCAACAGTAATTAAGAGAAACCTTTTGATGATATTTATTAGCAACATCTCAACCAACAAAATTAGGAAAGAAATGAGACCCACAGTCGTAGAGACAGTCAGATGGAAATATTTCAGTGGTAGGTAAAGTGAAATGAGAAGATGCAGTAATAGAGGAAGTTAGAAATAAAACGAATTTATGTATGAGCGAAAGGGTATGTAGATGTTTGTGTGTGTGGTCGCGTTTTATGTACAAAATATTTACAAAGGATTTACAAAGGTGGAGCATGCCAACAGGAGACCTTTTGGTCCATATCTAGGTCGGATGTGAAAAAATCATAATAATGATAAATGAATAAATAAAAACAATAATAATATAAATAATAGATGAAAGAAATAAATGCATAGGTATAGTTAGACAATAAATAGGTAAAAAATAAATAATAATGAATTGACATAACTAATAATAAATGAGAATCAAACAAATAATAATAAACAAACGGACAAATGATAACAAAACAAATAAAGAAATAATATAAAATAAATGATAGTCACAATCATCTTGCTTAGGTGATTGTGATGTGCTATTGTGTTCATAGAGGGTTACTGCCTCTATTCCGGAGTACATACATTATAAATCACTCTGGTTCATTATATAATTGATCATTATTAGGATATTCAGAAAACTAATTTTCTAATAAGCTTGTCTCTTTTTCGGAATGTATTTCTGTCTTTAACAAGCCATTTTTGAGATAAGGAGATTGCATTTCCTTCAGTGAAATTTTTACACTGAATAATTTCAGTGACCTTGTTATAGAATGGTTCCGATATCTTCTCTATTGACTTTCTGCCTAATCTCGACCTTCAGTCTATGTGATGAAACTTTTGACGTTAGCCAACAATATTAACTTTTCTGAAGTCAAGTATTACATGTATGCAATTACCTCATCTAAAATAATTTAGCAACTTAAAATCAATCAGACTGTGATCAGTGGATGCTATAGTTTCAATATCTTCTGCAGCAGAAATTATGTTTCTGCCTCTGGTTATCAATAGGCCATGTCTATTTCTTTGCCTTGTGAGTCCTTTTTCATGCTGCATTACATAATATCACCGATGTCTCTTCAGAGAAAACCTACACCACCATGTCCTAAAGTCACAGCAAATACAATGACACATACATGTATTCATGTATCTGGATGCAATTACATTATTTATATATATATATATATATATATATATATATATATATACCTATGTGTATATATATATATATATATGTATATATATATATATATATATATATATATATATATATATACATACATATAACAAAGGTTTTTCCCCCTACACGGGGGGGGGTAGCCAAAAAGACAAAGGCACAGAAACCACTCCCAGCCATTCCATCTCCTATATA
>NC_134778.1:10070731-10083231 GCF_046742065.1 Oratosquilla oratoria
TTACGTCACCCCCGCATAGTAGCACTTGGAGAAGTTCTTACAATTTTATCAATAACAAAATCATCAAGTTTAAATAATCCTAAACTTAAGTTGATATTATGGTCAAAGGTTTGTTTAATATGACTGGATTCGATGATGTTTCTTTCTAATAAGGATCTACAAGAAATTATTACATTCGAATTATCCCAGTCAATAGGATGATTGTGGTCTCTTACATGGACAAAAAGGCCACTGGAACTTTGCCCACTCCTTACACTATATTTGTGCTGATTTATCCTAGTTTTTAAGTCTTTACCAGTTTGGCCGATATAAAAAAATTTACATTTAAGGCATGGAATAGAGTAAACACAACCCTCGTTTGCTTCAGGTGAATTTTTAATGAGCTTACTTTTTATAGTATTATTTTTGAAAACCAAGTTGATGTTGAATTGTTTGAGAATATTAGGCAGACCAATTAATTTCTCATTGTAAGGAAGAACCAAAAGGTTCTTTTTGTCAAATACTTTTCTTACGTGTGAGGTGTTATGGAAAGTTTTGTAAGCCATTTTATGAGAAGTGTTTACTAAGTGCTTTGGATATTTTAATTCAGAAGCTATGCTATATATCTTCCTCAGCTCATCATCCAAAAATTCCAGGCTACATATCCTGTAAGCTCTAAGGTACATAGAACTAAAGACAGAAAGTTTTGTCTTCTGATGATGAGCCGAGTAAAAGTGGACATATGATGCGACATTAGTAGGTTTTCTATAAACGTCATATTTAAATTGTTTACCATTTCGATGAATTAAAATATCCAAAAATGGTAACTTATTCTCTATTTCTATTTCAAAAGTAAATTTGAATGAAGGGACCATACCATTTAGTTGTTCAAGAAATAAATCTAAGTTACGATTAACTGGCCAAAGACACAAGATATCATCAACATATCTTTTCCACACAACTTGTTGATGATAACACCTCACACGTAAGAAAAGTATTTGACAAAAAGAACCTTTTGGTTCTTCCTTAGAGTGAGAAATTAATTGGTCTGCCTAATATTCTCAAACAATTCAACATCAACTTGGTTTTCAAAAATAATACCATAAAAAGTAAGCTCATTAAAAATTCACCTGAAGCAAACGAGGGTTGTGTTTACTCTATTCCATGCCTTAAATGTAAATTTTTTTATATCGGCCAAACTGGTAAAGACTTCAAAACTAGGATAAATCAGCACAAATATAGTGTAAGGAGTGGGCAAAGTTCCAGTGGCCTTTTTGTCCATGTAAGAGACCACAATCATCCTATTGACTGGGATAATTCGAATGTAATAATTTCTTGTAGATCCTTATTAGAAAGAAACATAATCGAATCCAGTCATATTAAACAAACCTTTGACCATAAAATCAACTTAAGTTTAGGATTATTTAAACTTGATGATTTTGTTATTGATAAAATTGTAAGAACTTCTCCAAGTGCTACTATGCGGGGGTGACGTAACGTCATGGACCAAACGTCCGAATATGTAAACATCGGCTCTACCTGATTGTGAAGCATCTTGTGTGTACTTCCCATGTTCCTAGCTTGTCTTTTACTTTATGTATATATATCCACCTTTGTCTCTGTAACTGTGTATTCCTTGATAATGTCTTAAATAGACGAAAACGTTTGGACTAAGCTTCTTATTTCCCAGTGTTTTTTTCTGCATCTTATTTTCTCGTGTGCCTTGTGAATTACTGCAATATATATATATATATATATATATATATATATATATATATATATATGCATATATATATATATATATATATGTATATATATACATATATATATATATATATATATATATATATATGCAAAGAAATCAGAAAGCACACGTGATGAACTATTTTTGCAGAAACCACCGCTGGTTTCTGCAAAAAAAAAAAAAAAATAGATAAAAAAATGTATATATATATATATATATATATATATATATATGCAAAGAAATCAGAAAGCACACGTGATGAACTATTTTTGCAGAAACCACAGGTGGTTTCTGCAAAAAATGAATAAATAGATAAAAAATGTATATATATATATACATATATATACATATATATATATATATATATGTGTGTGTGTGTGTATGTGTGTGTATGTGTGTGTGTGTGTGTGTGTGTGTGTGTGTGTGTGTGTGTGTGTGTGTGTGTGTGTGTATGTGTGTGTGTGTGTGTGTGTGTGTGTGTGTGTGTGTGTGTGTGTGTGTGTGTGTGTGTGTGTGTGTGTGTGTGTGCATCTATATATCTATATCTTCTTCAGAATGTTTTTATTCATTATTTGTAATCATACCTTTTGCATCAAATTACTAAAATGTCAATAGGTAAAATATACTGTTCTATAAGTCTTCCCAAATCTTCAATTATTTCTTTCTCTCTGATAAACTGTAGTATATGACAATTTCTATGCAGTTGGTTTTACCAGTCAAGTCGGTAAAGTATGACAAACTTCGTACCTTCCATATTTCAAAATGAAAAATAAAATATTCTTAATTGAAATAAAGGCAAAACCTATCATGTGCATCCCCTTGCACTTGATGAAATACAGAAAAATGGTTCTGGTTGTCAATAATTGATTTAGTTCAACTCAGGTGTGTTTGTTGTCGTATGAATGAGGGTAAAGGACATTGTCTTTAGACTCAATAATGATTTTATCTTTGTTCTGCTTAACACCAGCCGATTTTATTCGGCTATGGAAACTTCACCGTACTAAGGAAGCTAACCCCTTCCCAACAAAGGAGGCTACAGGGAGATAAATATAATCGCCGGACGGCAGTCAGAATAGAAGATAAAGTACTACCCTGAAAGGAAGGAGTCAATCAGGAGCAGCCTCTATTACTGACAGGGATCCATGAAGAAGAATAAGATCGTTTAAGGGTAGACAGAATCAAATAAAAATGTATAATCTCATACACAATGGAAGTTAATTGAATTAATTGTTGACAGCTTGCCTAAAGAGTTACTACTAAGTATTTCAGCGGCTTTGACCCATCGTTTTTCGCTAATATTTCCGAAATAATAATTCACATCAGCATGGTATATTAGCACAGCCTTATTCACACCCTGCCCTAATGTTTGACGTTCTAGTGCATTCATAAGTGTATTTAATTACGATGTTTACTCTTGATATTAAGTGTGTCTTAGCCGACACCCGTGAAGTAAATCAAACAAGTGAAGTTGGGATACACGAGGTAGTTTATGATGACGTCACGACTTCATCTGTTCGATTTACTTCCCGGGTGTTGGCTACGACACACTTAATATCAAGAGTAAACGCCGTAATTAGATACACGTGTGAATGCACCATAACGTCAAAATTAGGGCAGGGTGTGAATTAGGCTGTGCTGATATATCATACTGATGTGAATGGTTATTTCGGCAATATGAGCGAAAAACGATGGGTCAAAGCCGCTGAAATACTTAGTAGATGGTGATAACGTACTGCTCAAATACCATGGACCACTCACTTATATATAAATTGTAGATTTAGTTATTTGTTTGCATTCGTATTAAGCAGTGTTTCAGATTTCTCCATCTATCTCACATTGCTCATCATTTTCTCTTTTATTTCAACTGCAGCAATACGTTTTTATTGTTAAGTTCTGTAATGAAGTATGCAGAGGAATCTATTACTGATATCTATATGTCAAGCATTCTTTTTCTAGTGCTCAGATTTCTCCATCTACCTTACATTGCTCATCATTTTCTCTTTTATTTCGACTTCAGAAATACATTTTTATTGTTAAGTTCTGTAATGAAGTATGCAGAGGAATCTATTACTGATATCTATATGTCAAGTATTCCTTTTCTAGTGCTCAGATTTCTCCATCTACCTTACATTGCTCATCATTTTCTCTTTTATTTCAACTGCAGCAATACTTTTTTATTGTTAAGTTCTGTAATGAAGTATGCAGAGGAATCTATTACTGATATCTATATGTCTAGCATTCATTTTCTAGTGCTCTTAGCCCAGAAGGTATCACAAAATGTTATCATGAGTCCTTGTCAAAATTTGATATGATTATAGAAAATGAATGGGTTACTAATACAAATCGATCTGATCAACTAAATTTATTCAATTACTGTACAAAAAATAAAAATAAAAGCCTCGTGCCTCAGGCGTCACTGTTCTAAGTTGAATAAAATCATCCGACGATGGGCTGAACAAAATATTCAAAGGTTCTAAATGTTATGTTAAATTCTTAATAAAATAGAGGATATTTTGCAGTCTTTAAAGCCTCGTGGTTTTTCTAGGCACAATAGACTAGTCTAGTGCTAGGCAGAACAAATTTGTTATACATTAAACACTTTGAATATTTCATTTGTGGTTTTTGGTAGGACTCTGTCTAGATAGCTCCATCGAGTTGATATGTCAAACTTTCAAATCTCATCAGCTCATTATATTATTTCTTAAATCTATTTTTCAATCAGTGATTTTTTAAGCTGAATAAAACTACCTAACGTTAGCCATATTCTATAAATATTCTAATAGAGATGTTTAGTTCTTAAGGGATTTAAATGTTTTTTGAATTAATTCTGACATGAAAAATTTGTTGTGCCACACAAGCTCTCAATTACCTGGATGGAAACAAGAATTTTACATAAAGCTGTTAATCCATCCAATTTGCTGATTTTTATCTCGAAGTCTAAAAGAAGCCTTTTGGTTTTACCTGAGTCACCTTGAATTCTAATCTCGTGTTTCCAATCAGTGGATGATTAGATTGATTGACTTTTCTGTCAAAGACTGATTGAAGTGATTATGTTGACGAAAGGACTTTTACTGTAGCAGTGCATTCCATTATTTTTCCTATATTCTTCTTTTCGTAGTCATCAACTACAACAATTTTATTTATTCTGTAAGCAATAAGAATAAAAGAGAAAATTTCATGATTTTAAGATTTATAATTCGAGAAACTTTCTGTAGTGTAATTTTTTCTCAGACGAGAGACAATTTTACTTAGCTTTTGATTAAACACAAGCCTGAAAGTCCTCTATAACGTTGTGTCTTAACCTTTGTCATCAATCTCAGCGTCCACTATGGTCAAGGTGAGGCAGTCTAGCACCCTCAAACACCTGGTTACAAAAACTACAGTTCCTCTATGACTACAAGGAACACGCCTTGCACCTCCTAAATTTTATTACATCACTCCATGGGATTACTAGCAATTCAAGCGAAGAAACACTGGTATAGCATATACTGTATCAGCTTATTCAATGTCGAGGTATGTCCCATTTATTAAGAAAAAAAATCGAAACATTGTGATGTACTATGAAGACCGTTTGGTCATTCCCCGTTTGGTCTTTCCATTGTTACATAGTTATTACTTACTCCTTATTAATATATTATATACGAAAGCACTCTGCTTCGTTAGTTTCTTTTTTCCAAGTGGTCTACTTTGCACATATATATATATATATATATATATATGTATATATATGTATATATACACATATATATATATATATATATATGTATACATATATATATATACACACACACACACACACACACACACACGCACACATATATATATATATATATATATAAATATATGTATATATATATATATATATATATATATAAATACATATACATATATATGAGGATGTCTGAATAGACGAAAGTGCTTAGTCATCAGTTTATCTTTTTCCTTTGTGTTTTTTCCGCATATACACATATATATATATATATATATATATATATATATATATATACATATATATATATATATATGCATATATACATATATATTATATTCATATATACATATATTGCCTTTTTACAGCTCATTAAAACATATGGAACGAAATGTCTTTTCTGTTATACATTATGCATACAAGAAGAGAGAAATTGGGTAAGGTTCTATGTATGTACATTTCATTTTGAATTTTTTAAGACATATTTCCAATCACTTTTTAAATTTAATACTAGATAAACAATGGGAATATATTCTAGCTATTTATATCATATTACAACTCATGTTTCATACAATTAGGTTAGATTTGGATTCTATTATTTCCGTCCTTCCAACATTCGACATTATCTTTAATGGTGATGTAAACAAAATTATGAAACGCATGCTTGATTAAAAGAATCATCATATACGCATTTAACTGACATTTAGAATTGAAATATTAAAACATTCTAGATCATTCAATTCACATGCATGGTCGAAAGGTAAGGAATAATTTTCTTTGTCAATTCTACAATGTGCAATTTAAATTTGCCGTACAACTTTCCTGCCTTCTGAGTTTCTTGAGAATCTTTCATAGGATATTGAGTGTTTAAAACTACTTTGTTCCGAAATCGGCCTTGGACTGATGGTTTTGAGAAAGTTGGAAGTTTATTTATGAGGTTTAGGCTGGAGAAGGTCACATGCAACGCTCAAAAGGCGGCTCCACGTGGAATGGGGTTGAAAAGTTGCAACTTTTGAAACGAGGAGGGTGTTCTGTGGCGTTGTCTTAGATGTCTTTTCGATGACGAAAATGTTTTGTAATTCTTCAACTTGGATGTTCATCGCAGGTTTTGTTGGGCTTAGGTAAATGACTTCTGGAAAGAGGAGGTGAAGGTCCTTGTTCTCTATCAGTTATTCTGGTGCTTTTATCTGGCCTAGTCGTGCAGCGAGGCGTAGTTGATCTTGATAGGTTCATTATGTAGGTGACCATTGATGCACCTTGATACACTGGTACGTGACAAAAAAAAAAAAAAAAAGGGGGGGACTTATATCTAAATTGACTTGATATAATCATAATAATATTGTGATAAATCCTAGATCAACGTAAACATTACGAAATCTAGTTCTATCAAACTTACACATATATTCATATGCATACGCAGAGGTTTATACATGAAAGTATTTCAAAAACTTTGACGGGATGTATATTTCTATTACATATATAATAAGATTAATGTGATCACATTCATTTCACACTTTATAACTTAACGTTCAATAAACTCTGAGCACGTAATACAGTTTTCAAAAATATTAAATTATTTAGTAGAGGTAAGATTTGAG
Organism: Oratosquilla oratoria; assembly: GCF_046742065.1. NCBI lineage: Eukaryota > Metazoa > Arthropoda > Malacostraca > Stomatopoda > Squillidae > Oratosquilla > Oratosquilla oratoria. Next base: position 10,077,762 of record NC_134778.1, read on the forward strand.
TTATATCTATTTCTAGTAAATATCTAACACCAAGAGGATATATTAGGCATCATTTGATCAAATAATGATATAATTTTTTTGTAACGTAAAATAACTCTTGTGAAAATTTGTAATACAAAATTATTTTTGTTTCGTAGTGAACATAATAAGAACATCTTAATTTCTGTATAACAATATATAAATCTTATATGATATGATCATACGATCACATAAAAAGGATTTGTTTCACTTGATCTCCTTAAGAAAGGAGGGAGAGGGGAAGAACTCCTGCTTTAATGTGGTATATCTTGATGGACATTAAGATCTTTTCCAGACTTATCGAGAAGTTAATCCAATACAAAGTGTGAGGAGAGCCCATCCCAATGGAAGCTACTTGCAACATTCACTCATACATTTACGTGTGCTCCGCCTTTTCATGCGCATTCATGAGGCTCAGGAATAAATGTACTTTTTATGGTTCATATTGGTTTGTAAGCACACGCTATATCTTTTATTTATTTATATATTTATTTAGTTAGTCATTTAGTTATTTTTTGACGATCCAAATAAAAGAGGACGGAGAAGAGGAGTCGCCGATTTAATGAAGCGGCCTTGCTGTGGATGTGCTGCGTCTTGCAACACTGCTTCTGACCCATGGCAGTGGGCGAGATGGAGGGATGACCGGTCATTCAGGAGGTGCCAATATAAGAGGGAGGGAAGAGGGTAGACGGGAGTGGAGTATGTTTGGGATGGAATAGGTGGGAGTGGTTTTTATGCCTTTGTTTTTTGGCTACCTCCCTTACAAGGGGGAGAAAAAGCCTTTGGTATATGTATGTATGTAAATAAAAGGACGCAAATAAATCTTGAGTGGAAGAGATCTTTTCAGCCTTTTCAAAATCAAGGTTGCTAAACTCTTGTCGATCCAGATTAGAAAACTAGCCTTGATAGGTTCTTACATATTGAAATTAGAATATTAAATTGATAAAAAATTATTTAGAATATCTACCACATCGATAAATACTTACATCTAAGAAAGATAATGTGTTGTTCTCTTCTGTCTCAAATGTGAATTTTATAGAAGGAACCAAACTATTTTGTGTTAAAGTTAAGTAGTTTGGTTCCTTCTATAAAATTCACATTTGAGACAGAAGAGAACAACACATTGCCTTTCTTAGATGTAAGTATTTATCGATGTGGTAGATATTTTAAATTTAATGTCTACAGAAAACCAACCAACGTTCTCTCATATATTCATTTCTATTCATACCATCACCAAAATACAAAGTTATCTGTTTTTATCTATGTTCTTGAGAGCGTTTAGAGTATGTTCTCATGTGTGTCTTGAAGATGAAGTAAAATTTATTTATGAGATTGGTCAGAGTTTAAAATATCCAAAACATTTGATGGGTAGAGCACAAGAAAAAACCAGAAGAATATATTTCAACATCTCTCAACTAAACGAATTTAAATAGAAGAACATTTTAACAATTTCATATCATGAAAAAAAAAAAATATATCACCCTTCCTCATATATTTAAAAGCTTTGGTATTCAGGTGATATCTAATAAAAACAATATTGTTGAGAACTATCTCATTAGAAATTCTCCAAAAGAAAAAGAAGGATGTATCTACAGCATACCTTATTAAGTGTGTGATTTTAAGTACATAGGCCAAGCAGGAAAATATTTAAACAAAAGGATTAGTCAACATAAATACCATATAAGAACGGATCAAATGTCAAGTGGACTTTTCGTCCACCAAAAAGAGCTCTACCATATTATTGATTGGCAAAACACTAAAGTTATTACATCATGTCATAACATTGTAGAAAGGAACATAATTGAATCATGTTACATTAAAGATAGTTTTGAAAATAATATGAATTTAAGCTTAGGTTTGTATAAGTTAGATAACTTTATTATCAAAAAGATTGTAAATAATTCTTCTGGAATCGAGTAACATTGGACCTTTCCCAGTTCCTCTACCACTATGTACATATTACGACCTTTGGTCATTTTCTGTATTCTTTGTACCCTGATGATGTCTTGAATAGCCGAAAACGTTCGGTATTCATTTCTTTTATTTTCCGAGTGGTTTCTGCATACAAAGGATTACAAAGGCGAAGCATGCCGACAGGAAACCTGAAACCTTTTGATCCATATCTAGGTCGGATGCAAAAAAAAAAAAAAAAAAAAAATCATATTAATAATAGAATAATAAATAAAAACTATGATAATGTAAATAACAAATAAAATACATAAATAAATGCATAGGTATAGTTAAATAATAAACAAACAGGTAAATAGTAAATAATAATAAATTGACATATAATTAATGATAAATGAAAATCAGACAGACAAATTATAACAAATCAAAAACAAATAATATAAGATAGATTATGATCATTACAGCATCTTACTTAGGTATTTATCTAAATGATTCTTAAAGCTTCGAACTGAACTACATTGCACTACCTGTGAAGGAAATTTATTCCATTCATTAACTACACGGTTGGCAAAGTTGTTTCTACCTACTTCCAAATTGTATCTATTTCCGGACAGTTTGAGACCATTGTTTCTTGTCTGATTCTCATTCAATGTAAAAATTTGGTCACTTTTGATGTTGTCAATTCCCTTTAGAATTTTAAAGACCTGTATCAAGTCACCTCTGAGTCTACGCTTTTTTAGGGAAAAGAGATTCATATGTTTTAGTCGATTTTCGTATGATTTATTTTTGATATTTGGAATCAGTTTTGTGGCTCACCGTTGTACTTTTTCCAGTCTGTCAATGTCTTTAATGAGATTCGGTGACCATACGGAAACAGCATATTCCAAATGTGGACGAACTAACGATTTATATAGCTTGTTAATGAGTGATGGACTTTTGAAATCAAAAGATCGCGCAATCAGTCCTAGAATCTTATTTGCTTTCTCAGAGGCTGAAATACACTGCTTGGATGATTTGAGGTCGTTACTGATAATTACGCCGAGATCTTTTTCACTATCCACTTTTGTTAACGAATTTCCAAATAGCTTGTAATCGTACTTGCTGTTATTTTTACCTACGTGCATTACCTTGCATTTACTTGTGTTAAATTTCATTAGCCATTTTTCAGACCATTGCTGTAATTTATCTAAATCTTCTTGAATATCTAATTGGTTTGAGTGATCATTTGCCACTCCGCACAGTTTTGTATCATCAGCAAATTTGGAAACAGTAGATTTTAGTCCATGGTCTATATCATTTATATATACTATGAATAGAAGTGGCCCAAGAACGGAACCCTGAGGAACTCCACTTGCAACACTTTCCCATCCAAAAGTTTTTCCATTTAAAACAACTCTCTGTTTTCGACCATTCAACCAATTACTAGTCCAACCTAATAGGCTACCACTTATTCCATGCAAAGCTAATTTAGTAAGTAGTCTTTCGTGTAGGACGGTATCAAAAGCTTTTGCAAAGTCTAGATATACTAAATCTATATTGTTTCTTTTGTCATAATTCGAGATAACTGTGTTGTAGAATTCGAGTAAGTTAGTCACGCAAGAACGTTTCCGTCTGAAACCATGCTGGCTATCATTTATCAAACGGTTACTTTCTAAATGATGTTCGATAGCATCTCTGATGATGGTTTCCATTATTTTTCCTACGATTGAAGTCAAATTTATAGGCCTATAATTATTTGGTTTCTTTTTGTCACCTTTTTTGAATATGGGAGTAACGTTAGCTAGCTTCCATTCTCTTGGGACATCTCCGGATATGATGGATTTCTTGAAAATAATTTCTAATGGAACAAAAATCTCATTTTTCATTTCCTTTAAGATTCTTGGATGCCAACCGTCAGGCCCTGGTGTTTTATTAACTTTGAGTTTGTCTATACACCTTTTAATTTTTTCTTTTGCTATATTTACCGTAGTGAGTAAGTTTACCCTAGATTTTTCACAGGTTTCAGTTTGGAATTCACCTTGAGGTGTTTCGTTTACGAATACCGAGCTAAAATAATTGTTCAAGATATTACACATTCCTTCATTTGAATATTCAAGTTGACCGTCAGCAGATAATAGTGGACCAATGTGATTCCTAACAACCTTTTTATATCTAATGTAACTATAGAATTCTTTGGGATTCTCTTTGGATTTATCAGCGATGTTCATTTCGTATTGTCGTTTTCTTTTTCTTATTGTCTTTTTTAAATCTCTCTGTATTGATACATAACTTTCATAGTCATAAGATGCACCTGAGCACTTATATTTCTTATAAGCATGTCTCTTTTTAGCAATACTTTTTTCAGTTTCTTTGTCGAGCCACTTTGGGCGAGCCTGATTTGGGGGACGTCTGTCCTTAAAAGGAATGTAAGTTTGAATAATCTTAGTGAGCGTATTTTGAAATATTTCCCACATCTGATCTACAGGTCTTTCGTTTAATTTTGCCTCCCAATCTGTAAGCTGAAGCTCCTGACGTAGTCCTATGAACTGAGCTTTACTGAAATCGGGTATTTTAGAAACACAAGTATCTATTCTAAAATTGTTTAGGAGTTTGAATCTAACTAGGTTCTGATCGCTATTTGCAACAGATTCACCGACTTCTACATCAGTTACCATGCTTTCGCGGCTAGTGATCAAAAGATCGAGTAAGTTTCCATATCTTGTGGGCTCTTTTACATGCTGAATTAAATAATTGTCACCAAGAAAATCAAACAAGCGACTACCTATATGGCCATGTTCAAGGGTCATCCAATCAATGTCAGTAAAATTGAAATCACCCATTATCAATAAATCCTGGTTGCAGAAACTAGACAGTTCTTGAAATAACAGTTTGTCGTCTGCTAATGATAATGTCTTTGGCCTATATATTACACCTATATTCATTTTTTGTCCATTTGTTTGGGTTAACTCAACCCACAAGCTATCATATGTATCCTGTTTCACTCTCTCTAAAACACAAGCATGAACATTGTTTTTAACGTACAATAGAACACCCCCACCTTTCTTGTGGTTTCTATCCTGATGAAAGTGTTTAAATCCCGCAATATTAAATTCAGGTTCGAACTCTGTACCATTTAACCATGTCTCAGTTATTCCTATCATATCGAGGATTTCGCTTTTGGCATACGCCTGTATTTCTTGAAATTTGTTTCTAATACTACGAGCATTAAAGTACATGGTTTTAAGAAACTCGTGATTATTTCTTTTTGACCCATTTTGAATTTCAATATCATGTCTTACATTATCATTTTGATTTTCATTTATACCTTGCTCTATATTATATGTATATATATATATATGTATATATATATATGTATATATGTATATGTATGTATATGTATATGTATATATATATATGTGTATATATATATGTATATATATATATATATATATATATATATATATATATATATATATATATATACAGGGTGTTCCAAAAAATTTGACGTCATTTTAAATGCCAATATCTAAGAAACTACTCAGTGCATCTCAATGAAACTGCACAA
>NC_134778.1:10088231-10093231 GCF_046742065.1 Oratosquilla oratoria
AAGGACAGCCATCCGCTTCCCCTCATCGACACATAAGTAGATAACATAGGAAAGACCACCTACCTAAGACAAGACTTCTTCAAAGGCTTTCACCAAATTTCCCTCTCCACAAACCCCACGAAATTAGCCTCTTTTGTGACCCCTTTTGACCTGTATAGTTATAGAATTTCCCCTTTTGGGCTACGCAATGCCCCTGCTACCTTTCAAAGGGCCATTAATGAAACTATCTCTAAGTTACCAAACACTCACGCCTACCTAGACGATCTCATTATTTTAGCAGATACCTGGTCCAACCACCTGAGCAAGTTAGATACCCTCCTTGATCACCAAGCAACAAACGGGTTCGTCATCAACTTGGCGAAATCCACGTTCGGGAACTCTACTGCACCATACCTGAGCAAGCTAGATACCCTCCTTGATCGCCTAGCAACGAACGGGATCGTCATCAAATTGGTGAAATTCACGTTCGGGAACTCTACTGCACCGTACCTTAGGTACGTCGTGGGAAATGAACAATGCCGACCCAAACAAGCCAATGTGGAGGCCACACTGAGATTTCCTCTTCCCCAGAACCGCAAATCCCTTCAAAGGTTCCTGGGAACGGCGCTTCTGCAGGAACTTCTCGTCAGTACGTACCCCCCTTACGGCTCTCATCAGCCCAAAGGAGAAGTTCGTCTGGACTTCTGAATGCCAGACACCCTTCGAAGCACTCAAACAATTCCTAATCAACGAGTCAATGCTTCAAAACCCCGACTTCTTGAGTCCCTTTGTGCTGCAAGTGGATGCAGCAAGAGGTACTACTGCTACTACTTCGCGAAGCTTCTCCCTCAACAATGAGCATACTCCACAATAGAGAAAGAAGCCCTGGCGATGGTTTCCGCTTTTTCCCATTTTGATTACTATCTTAGTGCTCCCGTGGCTGAGGCCTTCGTTTACACCGACCACAACCCTTTGGTATCTATCGAGAGAGCTCGAATCAGCAATTAACGTATCGTCCGATGGGCCTTAGCTTTCCAATAATTTAACTTTCGTATGGGCCTCGTACGCGGAAAAGATAACATCATTGCCGACACCTTGTCAAGCAGAAAAGAAAAAATTTACTCCACCCGTATCGTCCAAATATCCAGTCCAGCTCACTTCCGCTATGTTGGACTTCATGGAGAGGGGTGGGGGGGAGGGCATTACGACACAAATGATAAAATTCCTGTTGTACTTCAGCCGATTAGTTTACATGTCTAAACCTGTAGAGCCAGCTAGGATATCCGAGCTCCTGCAGGTTCCAACTTGCAAAGTTCCGCCCCCTTTTTGTGACCTATAAAAAGGGCCGAGCTTCCCTGTCTCTCTCTCTCGTTCTTATTCTGAAACAATTCAGACCAACTGGGTACAACCAAATCCCCCTTCTGTATCTAAGGCCTCGCATTGCTGTCTGTTGCCCCAATACCTCCCTGTGTTCTATCATTACGTAGTACTATATAGGTATGTATATATATATATATATATATATATATATATATATATATATATACATATATGTATATATATATATATATATACGAGTATGTATATATATATACATATATATACATTTATATATATATGTGTATATGTATACATATGTATATACATGTATATATCTATACATAGATATAACTACATATATTTGTATATATATATATATATATATGTATATGTATGTATATATATGTATGTATACATATATATACATATATATATTTATATTCATATATGCATTAATATTTAGTCAGCGAAGGTCGAGGGGATGGCGGTTGGAGTCCTGCCACCGGCGAAGTTGAACCAAGGGCATGGTTCATTAAATTCTACGCTACAATGTCCTCTGTGAGGGGCACCGTCCTAGCCTTCCGTTAGGGGGGAGTTTGTGACGTTAAGCCATATCATATATATATATATATAGAGATATATATTATATATATAGGTATGTATATATATATGTATAGATATATGTATTTACATATATATATATGTATATATATACATACATATACATATATATGAATATATATATATATGTATACATACGTATATGTATGAATATATATACGTATACTGTTACGGGCGGCTGGTATGTGAAGATACGTTACGTATAACGGATAAGTGCTTAAGAACCAGCTCACTTCTAGTAGCCACTGTAGGACTGAACTATCTGGTCAGGGCCTAGATAATTCGTAAGACTAGAAGTAAAGGTAACAAAGAAGATTCCAGGAAAGGAATATTAAACTAGCGATAAAACTAGTAAACGAAATTATTAATGGAAAATATTTACAGGCAATCAACACAAAAGAGAATGGGCAGTAGGGTCAATGGGACCGTTACATGATTATAAGAATATGGAAATTATCGTTCAAATAAGAAACACAAGATAAGTATACAATATGGTACTAAGTACAAAGAGATCAGGAACATGCATCAGAATAAGTAATAAGTACAAATATAAGTAAAGTAATGCAATGTATATCAGACACGTAATGTAGGCAAAAAGGGTGATCACTTCACACCAATCGTCTCATGAGTCTAAACTTCCAGTTTTTATCAAGAGATAAGATATGCGAGAAATGACAAGGAGTCAGCGATTTCCACCGCTTATATACCATTGGACCGGAAGCGGGATACTTCCGGTTAAGGGTGCGGGTGAGGAGGAGGGTAAGTTAACACACGTCAACATGGGTAGTTTTAGGACCCTCGACTCGCTTGAACAATCTATTTATTTAGTAACTGTCAAATCTGTGCGCTCCGAACTATTCAGGATTTCGCTTGTCTGTTTGTTCTACAAGAGTGCGCACCTCTCTCCGCACGTAGGCAAGATTACATATAGTGGACGGGCGTTACTGCTTAACATTGTTACAATACATACATAGACAAAAAAATATGAACATAGTTATGTAATACAAAGGAACACAATTCTATAACATAATTACACATATGACGTAATATCTAATATTACGTTACAATACATATATATATATATATGTATGTATATTGTAACGTAATATTAGATATTACGTCATATGTGTAATTATGTTATAGAATTGTGTTCCTTTGTATTACATAACTATGTTCATATTTCTTGTCTATGTATGTATTGTAACAATGTTAAGCAGTAACGCCCGTCCACTATATGTAATCTTGCCTACGTGCGGAGAGGTGCGCACTCTTGTAGAACAAACAGACAAGCGAAATCCTGAATAGTTCGGAGCGCACAGATTTGACAGTTACTAAATAAATAGATTGTTCAAGCGAGTCGAGGGTCCTAAAACTACGCTTCCGGTCCAATGGTATATAACCGGTGGAAGCCGCTCATTCCTGGTCATATTCCCACATATTGATCTCTTGATAAAAACTAGAAGGTTTAGATTCATGAGACGATTGGTGTGAAGTGATCACCCTTTTTTGCCTACTTTACGTGTCTGATATACATTGCATTACTTTACTTATATTTGTACTTATTACTTATTCTGATGCATGTTCCTGATCTCTGTGTACTTAGATAGTACCATATTGTATACTTATCTTGTGTTTCTTATTTGAACGATAATTTCCATATTCTTATAATCATGTAACGGTCCCATTGACCCTACTGCCCATTCTCTTTTGTGTTGATTGCCTGTAAATATTTTCCATTAATAATTTCGTTTACTAGTTTTATCGCTAGTTTAATATTCCTTTCCTGGAATCTTCTTTGTTACCTTTACTTCTAGTCTTACGAATTATCTAGGCCCTGACCAGATAGTTCAGTCCTATAGTGGCTTCTAGAAGTGCGCTGGTTCTTAAGCACTTAGACGTTATACGTAACGTCTCTTCACATACCAGCCGCCCGTAACAAAGGGATATTGGATCAGGTATTTAACACATTCTTATAGAGATGGATGATATAGTTCAAGAATTCGTTCAAGAAACAAACTAAAGACACTTTGATAGAAATAGGCAAGCACTTTGGAGTAGACATTGATACAAGTTTGCGAAAGAAAAATACAGTTCTAGAAGTGCGCTGGTTCTTAAGCACTTAGACGTTATACGTAACGTCTCTTCACATACCAGCCGCCCGTAACAATATATATATATACATACACATATATATATATATATATATTGTATATACATTGTATATGTACTGTATATGTACATATACATATATTTCTATGTATATATAAGTATATATATATATATACATATATATATATGTATATGTATGTATGTATGTATATTGGTAAAAGTAGGAAGTGATTGTTCTGCTCTCCATGTTGAGTTAAATTTGATCGTAGCTTGGGCTAGAATCAACTTCTTTTTGATAAACTCAAGCTTTCTTATCAAAGATCTCGGTTCATCGAGGAGGCAGAATAAAATGATACTGTACGACGTTTCGCTCATCTTAAAGGATTTTGAAGTTCAAAATATATATGGTATACATCATTGGAAAGTTAAATACAAACTAAAGTAATAATAAGGAGACGGTACAAAAGGTGGAGGAAGATTTTATCCTTGGGCGGACTCAGTGGGAATCTGTCCCTTGTTCTCCTGGTGTTGCTTGTAGTGGGGCCCTAGCGTCCGTGGGCTGACTTGGTGACATTCTGTCCGTTCTTCTTTTGGAGTTGTATGTGATGGTTACCGAATGTCCATGTAGAGTAGCCAGAGCTAATGAAGTAATTCCATTTTGTATATTCATGGTGGGGGCTTTCTCCTTAATATGGGCTTCTAGAATCTCTAACTGGTGGCTGTCATTGGCGGAGTCGAGGATCTAAGTGTTGTAGACTAAGTGTCTCTTCTTTAGGTGGGTGAAATCAAGGAGTTGAAGACCTCTTAATAGTCTATTAACCCTTGATTACGGCAGCAGACCTTCCATGTCCGCATTCCACCTAATGACTGCCAGCTCTCTCCTGCTCCCGTTTTCGTGTGACAAAATGCTGACATGGGGTTTTTGTGGAATTGGCAATCTCACAAATAATTTACATTTTATTCTAGTGATA
>NC_134778.1:10103231-10118231 GCF_046742065.1 Oratosquilla oratoria
AGAAAAAATGAATGGGAAAATGATATAGGAAATAAAAGAAAAATGTTAAGATTAATTGATGAGCATAAGAAGGAAAATAACAAATAAGAAAGGGTACAATGCAGGAGGAAGAGGTTTAATAAGTAGAAGAGAGGGAAGATGTGATGAATATAAAGAAGAAAATGAAGATTGAGGAAAATGTTGAGATAAATTTATGTGCATATGAAGAAAAAGAAATAAAAGAGGGTGAAAAAGGAGGAAGAGGTTAGACAATTGGAGAAGGAAGATAAGGTGAGGAATATAAAGAAAAAAAAGAAAAAATAAAGAAAACGTTGAGGTAAATTGATGTGCTTAGACAGAAAAACGAGGCTACGGAGAAAGAAGTAGAGCTAAGGAAGAAGACAAAGAGGAAGCGAGATGGAGACAAAGGAGAATGTTAAAGTAAATTGGTGGGAGGTCACATGAAGGAGTGGAGAGAAGGAGGATAATGCTTCGGATGAGGAGAAAATGGATATAAATGAAGAGAATGGTGAGAATCTTGAGGTAAATTGACGGGGTTAAAGAGAGAAATAAGAGAGAGCGGAGGAGGAGGTTAAGGAAGAAGAAGAGAAGGAGGAAGAGGTGGTGTGGAGATGAGTGGGATGAGGAGGACATGGTGGTGGTGGTAGGGAGATGAGAGAGAGGAGTGGGCAGCCAAGGTTCAGTGTGGCTCAGGCCGTCATAGTGAGAGGGTGAGTGCGCGTGTGTTCTCGGTTATAGATAGACCTAGGACTAAACTTTTTTTTTTTTTTTTTTTTTTGCCTCAGTCAAATCAAGAAATATCACCAAATTAAACAACCCGTACAGTGTCTATGGAAGCAGTACATTTGGTGTGAAATGGAGTGACTTAAGATAGCTCCGAAAAAACTTTGTCTTTATTATTATTATAGGTATAGATTAAGGAGGAAAAGTTATGGACCTGGGATTGGCAGACAGATTCAATTGTTATGCTCGTCTCTTGTGTAAAGACACTTGGGATTTGAATTTGTCTTTAAGAAATTTTGACCGCGTTGTGTGACGTCAGTGCTATTGGCTGAAAGAGAATGAGACTCGCCATTCTTTTTTTTTTCCAAATAGAAAATGAGATGCCTGATAGCATCTTGCTTTGTGCTTTGAGATTGCAGATGTGATGATAATGCATATGATACTATGTGTCACGTAATGTTTTCATGAAAATGGCTGTAACAAAAACAAAAGTGGAAGCTGGATTGATTTTATAATCATATTCATCAAAATAAGTGCTCAGGATTTTTAAGTGTGGTACCGAAGTAAGAAAGTGATACTGATATATTTCTGTATCTGTGTTCACGTTTAAGTGAATTCACTGGCTATTGTGATTTATCTAAAGAAATGAAGATGATGAAGACAAGATACAGAGTTCACAACACCGTGGAAATCTGGTAAATGTCTTTTTCTCTTGTATTTGTTATACTGTTCAGTAATAGTAATAATTCTGGTGACTTTTTCACTAGATTGAGGAGAATGTAGTGAGCAATGGTAAATGTGTAGTGATATGAAATGGTGTTTACAATAATGTTATCAATAAAGATTTCAGTATCACGTCTGGCAATGACGGTTTTTGTGATAGTATCATCGGAAACTATGAAAAAAATTGATATTTTGAAGCACACTGGTAATGAAGGTGGTGGTAGTTGTGGTGATGGTTGGTAAACAAGCTTACTGATTTCAGTGTACATGGTTCCATCACAGCTATCGAGAACGTCGCTTGCTGTTCTTCTGTTGCAGACGAGCCAAATTCCGGAGTTCTGGTGGCTCTGGTGTGCTGGAAATGATACCGGTCCTATCGTGCGAGGTGGACCGGGTCCCGGTGCATCTAGTGATAGATCCTATTTACATTAATCTGTCCGCGTTGGAAAGGGAGGGTTCGTTTGTTGCATATCCACTTCATTTGTGATGAGAACAGACTTGGTGTGAGGGTATTGTAGGTGATACATCTCGTGGTGTAAATGCTGTTGGACGTAGCAAGGCTAGTGGTGCTTAAGGTGATAGGCTTTATGGTGCAAGTGATAGCATTGGTGCAAGAAGTAGCAAAGCTACTGGTGTAAAAGTTTAAACATAGCCTCATCTGTGGTACAGACAGAAATTGGTGTGAGGGAATCGGATGATAGTCTCCGTGGTGCAAATAGTGGTACTGGTTCAAGATGCAGCAAAGTTGGCGGTGCCAAAGCGAGGACACAGGTGTTATGTTCCGGTGTTGGTATTGGTGTTGCAAGCGGCGTTGCGGAGTCTCAGAGGCAATGGCTCTGGCATTGCAGACGATGTGTCTCGTTCTGCAAGAGTGGGGGCTCATGTTGCAAAGCAGTAAAACGAGCATGACTGACTATAGCGTTTAATGTTGCAGGCCGTAACGCAGAGTATTGCGAGTGGTGGATCTGGCGATCCCAAGAGTTTGTGATTTTTTTTTTTTTTTTTTTTTTTTTTTAAGAAAGGGTACAAGGCACTCTGCAGTCAAATTTTTGAAAACGACAACAGGCGCCTGAGGTTTGTAATTTTTTTTTTTTTTTTTGGCGAGTCTTATGATGAAAGGAAAGAAGACAATTATGAACACAGGGGATGCTGGGTTTATGGTATGTGGTATTTGGGGTATAGGTTACCAGAGTGGTTTTCCCAGTTACTACATGTAGAAGCAACTTGCTATGTAAGGGTAACAGAAGCATGATAACAAGAGGAAATGGTAACAGAATCGTGGACAAAGTCGTCTCAGTTAATACAGATGACACTCGTGGGAACTGATATAGACAATAACACTTGGGTTTGCAATTATACAGTAGATATATAATGGATGAACATATAAACAAACATTAATGTTTATGTAGACAGCACCCGATGTGCAGTTTGTGCCTGCACACGTTGCATCAAAGTATGAATGTTGGTGGCACAAGCTAACGTATTTTTCTTCATAGCAGTGATATGAATGCCGCGTTGATTTGCAACCAGATGTAAAACGTAAAGTTGAAGCGGTCTGGTCTAGTTGCGGTGAAATTGTCTTCAAAATGAATAGAAATGTCACACCTTCAAACAAGCTTTCAGATTATTTCACCTAAATTCAAGTTTTGGTCTTACATGTAAATATTGTCAAATTGCATTCAGAGACAATGATATTATGCGCAATGGTGATGGAGTATGAGGTAGAAAGAATTGTTTTAGTATTTTGTTTTTCTTCATGATAAGGCTCAAAGTGTCTCGTAAGGGTCACATATACCAACAATGGGTTATTATGAAATACAATGGGAAGTGTTCTTAGCAAAACATTCAGTTTCATGGCGACCTTGCATACATAAACAGACGAGTGAGGAAAGGAAAAATTTAATGAAAAAGGAAATGAATATATCAATAAAGATAAATAGATCATTGAAAAATAAGATTAGAAAATTATTTCTAATCTACTAAATTTATTAGAAATTAATAACTAAATGAATAGATAAAATATAAATAAACAAACAAGGGAATAATTCATCAAATGAAATGAAAGCAACTGTTTTCGAATAGTACAGATCATAACCTGATGTATAAATAAATAAGCAAACTTATGATACTGTTATAATGATAATAATAATAATAATAATAATAATAATAATAATAATAATAATAATAATAATAATAATAATAATAATAATAATAATAATAATAATAATAATAATAATAATGATAATAATAATAATAATAATAATAATAATAATAATGATAATAATAATAATAATAATAATAATAATGATAATAATGATAATAATAATAATAATAATAATAATAATAATAATAATAATAATAATAATAATAATAATAATAATAATAATAATAATAATGATAATAATAATAATAATAATAATAATAATAATAATAATAATGATAATAATAATAATAATAATAATAATAATGATAATAATAATAATAATAATAATAATGATAATAATAATAATAATAATAATAATAATAATAATAATAATAATGATAATAATAATAATAATAATAATAATAATAATAATAATAATAATAATAATAATAATAATAATAATAATAATAATAATAATAATAATAATAATAATAATGATAATAATAATAATAATAATAATAATAATAATAATAATGATAATAATAATAATAATAATAATAATAATAATAATGATAATAATAATAATAATAATAATAATAATAATAATAATAATAATAATAATAATAATAATAATAATAATAATAATAATAATAATAATAATAATAATAATAATAATAATAATAATAATAATAATAATGATAATTTTATTTGGCATTGAATCAATATACATGAAGTGCAGATAATGAAAGGAACAAGTAGTTCGAAATAACAATTACAATTGCCGAGGATAAGACAAAAAAACATGTAAGCTTAATTCCATTGTAGGTAAACTCCATTGTAGGCACAAGTCCAGGAGGACCTGGGAGAGAAACGGCAGTGACTGAGACAGGGGAGTACTTGGCTTCCAGAACGAGTTTCTGACACCACAAGAGATGATACTCATATTTGTGTCAAACGAATTAGTCACTGGACAAGAGATTAACGAGTCCAGGAGGACCTGGGAGAGAAACGGCAGTGACTGAGACAGGGGAGTACTTGGCTTCCAGAACGAGTTTCTGACACCACAAGAGATGATACTCATATTTGTGTCAAACGAATTAGTCACTGGACAAGAGATTAACGAGTCCAGGAGGACCTGGGAGAGAAGCACCAGGGAGTGGGACAGGGAAGTACTTGGCTTCCAGAACGAGTTTCTGACACCACAAGAGATGATACTCATATTTGTGTCAAACGAATTAGTCACTGGACAAGAGATTAACGAGTCCAGGAGACTGAGACAGGGAAGTACTTGACTTCCAGAACGAGTTTCTGACACCACAAGAGATGATACTCATATATGTGTCAAACGAATTAGTCACTGGACAAGAGATTAACGAGAGCTCATGTGCAGAGAAAGCGTCGTGCCAGGAGAGGTTAACCGCGTGAGTAGAAGAGTGCTGATCTTAGTGCCGCATGGAAGTTGGAAGAGAAAATGCAAAATACTGCAGAGGGCGGGTGCTGGAAAGAGTGTCGGGTCTACTGGGACCAACATTCGTGTTTTTGGGAGTTTCAGGCCGTTGTGCCAAATCTTCAAGCTTCGGTGTCCTTCGACGTGTGAAGTAGGGTGTGTTCGTGTGGTCACTAGAGCTCATTAAAGATGATGGTAGATTACGAAAGGTGGAAAGAGGAGTAGCTGGTACTAAGTATTTGCTAATGCTCGAAAAAGTAAAAAAAAAAATTCATGTCTTTCTTGAAAAGAAAATACTCATGGGGAGCTAGTTCAAACCATAAATGAAATTAAAAAATACTTTTGCATTTAATAGAAGCATGAAAGGTATACTATTAGGATTTGATTTTAACATTCACGTAATCAACAACTTCCCTTGAAGGTGACTACGTTGAACGTGACTCACTCTTTTTTTTTTTTTTTTTTTTTTTTTTTTTTTTTTTAAGTCAGTTACTCGGGTTATATTTCCACGTTTACTTTTTCCATTCGGTTTTGTCGAGGGACATAATATCCTCTTTTACTCTAGTTTTCCGGAATATTATGTTGAGCTGTAGCATACCCCTGAGGTGGGTATTACAGCAAAATAAACGGAGACGCGTGTTGCTAATGGTAGTAAAGTGGGGCACAGGGGACAGACTCTAACGTATGATTTGTACGGCGTCAGCAGATGTATTGGTAAAGCAGAATGAAACCCGCATGTAGCAGGTGAAGCTTATGGTCCTGTTCTCGTGATTCTGGTCGGTGTTGCAAATGGTGAACACAGTATCAGATTATGCTTTAGGTGGAGTTTATGATGTTCTTGTGGTTCTGACAACACTACCAGTATTACAAATGGTGGAAGGGTCTACTGGGTGATGATTCTTGCATTGTATGTAGTCGTGTCTGGGTTCTAATGTTACGGCGTTAGTTGTATGTCCAATAATAACAATGCTGGTATTAGGATTTTATGTGGTATTACCCACAGTGGGTGTTACCAAATGTGGTTTCAGGACCACAGGTAGTTATGTTTACTTGGAATAAAGAGTAGAAGGACACAACGAAATTGGAATGTGAGGAATTTTCACAGTGAAAATGGAGCGTTGTGAGCGTTACTCGCAATGTAAAAGGTCCTTCAGGCAGTTTTGTTGGTGTTGCACTAGGTATTGCTGGGGGGGAATTGTGCTCAGGGCAAATACTGCATTTCCTCTTTTCAGCCACTTATTGTGTAGACATGGGCGAAGGAAGTAAGGATACCGTTTGCAATGCTACCAGGGGGGAAGGTTAACGCTCTAATCAGCTGCTCTAGAACTGCAATCTTGGCCTTACTGCTGCGGACTTAAAAATTGATAGGTTATT
This sequence comes from Oratosquilla oratoria, assembly GCF_046742065.1. Classification (NCBI taxonomy): domain Eukaryota; kingdom Metazoa; phylum Arthropoda; class Malacostraca; order Stomatopoda; family Squillidae; genus Oratosquilla; species Oratosquilla oratoria. The sequence continues at coordinate 10,109,642 of NC_134778.1, forward strand.
ATAGAAAATGGTACGGGGGTTGTGTACTTTGAAGGTTAAGCTTCTGCAAGGAAGCTCGATGGTATTAATCGTCTTCTATGCCAGTTGTGATATTCAAACAGTTTGTGTGAAACTGATACTTCAGTTGATAGAGATACACGTAGTGTTAAGTTTACTAGCAAATGCGTTCACAAGCAATAGGACGCCGTGGAGTTTACGCTTGATGTGTATGAGAATACAATTGCAAATTATATGGTTGTTATATCCCTTAGAGCAACATTGCAGCTCAGAAATTTGATGTTACAAACAGTGTTACATCTAATACAGGGAAAATTGCGTCTCTTGTCAGAATATGCTGAAATCGTGGTATAGATTTTACACTGTTGTTGCTCCTGGTTTCTAAAATAGCACCAGTAATTTCTATATTTTACTTTCTATCTCCAATGGTAGTTCCCTAACCTATACGCTGTGTGTTGCACCTCAACAGTCCTGTCCATGTTTACCGGTGCTGAAGTATGTAAAGTCAACTTTGCTTTAGCACCTACAATATTTTTATTTGCTTATTTTTAAGAGCAACAAAGCGGCCAAAAATAAACAAATAAATAGTTAAGTAAACAAATGAATAAATGAATAAATAAGTAAATACATACTTAAACAAATAGATACGTAAAGACAAATAGATAAATGAACAACGAAGGTAAAGAAATAAGTAAATCAATTAATAAATTTATAAATGAAACAAGTAAATAAATAGATAAATGAATAAATAAATGAAACAAGTAAATAAATAGATAAATGAATAAATAAATGAATAGGTAAAACATAAATAAACTAACAAATAAATAAATAATAAACAAATAAGTAAATGAAACACTACGGAGGGCCCCCCGGGCTCAAAGCCTGTGGGAGTGACAACATTTCAAAAAAAAAAAAAAAAAAAAAAAAAAAAAAAAAAAAAAAAAAAAAAAAAAAAAAAAAAAAAAAAAAAAAAAAAAAAAAAAAAAAAAAAAAATATAATAATAATGATAATGATAATAATGATAATAATAATGATAATAAAAATAAATAAAATAAAAATAAAAATAAATAAATAAATAAAGTAGATGAATAAATAAATAAACAAACAAATAAATAAAATAGACAGATAAATAAATAAATAAAATAAAATAAAGCCCTCCCCCTCCTCCTCTGTGGGGAAAGAACCAATACTATTCTAAATCAAAGTCAAGGGACCTCAATATTTCTTTTACAGAAGACTCCAGGTCTGAGGAAGGTGAAAAGGCGTCTGTGAAAAGAATATTTCATAGCCTCGCCCATCCCCTAACGGAAGGAAAGAGCACACTAGTTGACCTCTGCATATGGTAATTGCATAGGAAATGGGTGAGATGTTTCGAAAAATCTTGCTCATTTTGGTTTTTGATACAGCCAGTGGCAGGTCATTGTTTTATTTACCTGAGATATAGACCCCTGACTGAAAAGATCTTGGTCCGTCGGGTCGAGGGTGTATCATATCAAGAAAATGAGTAATACTAATGTGTTACATTATTGGTTTTGCTAATATTGTTGTCAAAGGACACATTTTCTGTTTTGCATCAATCAAAGCAACATAATATATAGATCTATAGTATGGTCGATGGAGCTTGCTGTAACAATGAATAAATAAATAATCTAAAAAAAAAACAGCGTTTTAAGAAATAAAACCTAGAAGCTGGTTAAAATTCTAGAGCAAAGAACAAAATTGCTCAGTTGTTTCGATTTATACATAAAAACGCAATAATATAAACCATAACAGCAACTCACCATCCATCCATATTTCCAGACCCACGACGTCACTCAAATAGTCATGGTCGTCGAACTCCCAAGGCACGGGCCGCACTTTTAAAACCTCTTGCTAGCTCTGGAGAACACTGTCTGCCATTGGAAATAAGAATTTCACTAAATTCATTACTTGTTCCTATGAAAATTACCAATAGATTTCATAGATAGACTAGTAACTCTGAAAATCTTAAATGAAAAGTTTATAAAGCTTTTCTAAGAGCAGAGAACGTTCTCCAGGGGTGACGAAACGTTTAGAAGTGTGGATCATGCTATATAAAGTGTTTATTGTCTTGACTTGTCTCTCAGTTGTTTTCCTTTCGTCTCTCCTGTTTGCTTCCCAGTCAAACATTACGAGCATATTTGTCTTTCTGTTTATTTTTCCAGAGAGAGAGGGAAGAGGGAGGGAGGGAGAGAAAGAAAGAAAGAGAGGAAGAGAAAGAGAGAGAGAGAGGAGGGAGAGAGGGGAAAGAAAGAGAGAGAGTATGGGTTGACTTACATTAGTGCTTCTGTGGTTTTAGTCTTGTCTCATACTCGAAATAGCCAGGGTTCGATCCCAGGAGCGGTTGGTGATTGGCTCTTCTCTGGATGCCCGGAAGCTGCTCATGTCTGCATGTTATAATGCAATTCCACAAAGGATAAGTCTTTTTTACCTGGTGTGGCCGGAGTCCGGGGGTGATGTATTCTCTTTCGTTTCGCCCAAACGGAGAATGTGGGAGGTATAATTGTTTGTTTAATTATTATTTTCTTTCCTCTCACCTTTCTTTCCTCGTCTCCTCGCTCCCTTGATTCCTTGTTCCTTGTTTCTTTGTTTCTTGTTTCTTTGTTCCTTGTTTCCTTGTTTCCTTGTTCTCTGTTTCCTTGCTTCTTGTTTCTTTGTTCCTTGTTTCCTTATTCCTTGTTTTTTGTTTCTTGTTTCTTTATTCCTTGTTTCCTTGTTTCCTTGTTTCCTTGTTTCCTTGTTCTCTGTTTCCTTGTTTCTTTGTTCTTTTTCCTTGTTTTCTTTTTTCTTTGTTCTTTGTCTCCTTGTTCCTTGTTTTTTGCTTCTTGTTTCTTTGTTCCTCGTTTCCTTGTTTCCTTGTTCTCTGTTTCCGTGTTCTCTGTTTCCTTATTCCCTGTTTCTTTGTTCTTTTTTCCTTGTTCCTTGTTTCTTTGTCTCCTTATTTCTTTATTTCCTTGTTACTTTGTTCCTTTGTTAATTTCTTTCTTTCGGTTTTACTATTTTGTAAGTTTATTTTTTACTTGAATGTTTATTTTTTGTCTATCTGCTTGCTTCTTTCTTTCTTTTGGTCTTCCTTTGTTTCTTTGTATCTTTGTTTGCTTGCTTATATCTATATTTTTATCTTTCTTTCTTAGCAATAGTAAGCCAAGATGACTAAATAAGATGACAAGACACTTTCAAGAAAAATAGACAAAAGTCACTTTATGACCATCAGTTTTTTGAGTGTAAGTTAACCCATTCAACTCCGATGACAAGATGTCTTGTCATTTGGTCAAATAAAACAAAAAATCATAATAAAACAACAAAATGTTTGATGATCAAACAGCACCAGAAAAATATGACGTCGTCAGTCCTCCTCGAGGAGGACTGATGACGTCATATTTTTCTGGTGCTGTTTGATCATCAAACATTTTGTTGTTTTATTATGATTTTTTGTTTTATTTGACCAAATGACAAGACATCTTGTCATCGGAGTTGAATGGGTTAACCAAATATTCTAGAACGATTTTATATCCACAATTTAAAAAGAAATTATTTCATCAATCTTTGAATAGTCTTCATCATATTTCTCAGTTATAATGATATGAATCTCAATAATGTAAATTACATAGATGGATCTTAAATGACTTTGAAATGTGAAACTAGAGGTTTCTTAGGTAGAAAACATACCTAGATAAATGCATATCCTTATCTCTCTCTCTCTCTCTCTCTCTCTCTCTCTCTCTCTCTCTCTCTCTCTCTCTCTCTCTCTCTAGTATAACCCTTTGTGAGGCGAATGAAGACATATGGTCACTTAGAAGATTTCATTCTGTCTAACGTTTCAGACGAATTTATTCTTCGTAGAAGAAGCTCCACATGTAAAGTGATGAATACTCTTTTGACCCCGAGAAACCGAAGAAATCAAAGTTGAGGTTCGATGTTTTATGTAGGAACTCAAGAACTTTATATATAGATAAATGTATGTTATCATTAACGTTTCAAGAAGATTAATGTAGTGTCATATGGCCGTCTTGGTAAAACATTTCAGTTTTAAGCTGGCTGCCGAGCGAGGTTCGTTGTGCCTGGCACTATTTCTTTATTTATTTGTCTGCCAGCTAGTAGGAATCAACTTAGATATCTTTTAGATATTCTGTCTGTAAATCTGCTTGTCAGCCTGAACGTCTGGTTGTCTGTCCTCTCATCTATTATTTCTTATCTATCTTGTCTATTATCAATTCAATCCATTAGCAAATCATTGTTTTTTCATTTACTTGCTCATATCAGTCTATAAACCTTCTTTATATTTGATGATCGATTTGAGTGGTTAGTAATTTTATTTACTTGCCTGTTTTTCTCTAAATTCATTTCACCATAAAATTGGTGTTCGATGATCAATTTGAATTGTTACAAAATCTACTCATCTTTTAGTATCATCCACACACGTTTTTGTATCATCAATCTTTCTGCAGACCTGAACTGCATATGATCACTCAACTAGTTGATCCATCAATACACATGTTTATTTGCTTATCTATCTTTTTACATAATTACCTACCTGCAAGTCTTGTTTACGGTTGACAACGAATTCGACTTGACGGTAGATCCATCTACCCGTATATTTGCCGGTCCTTTTTGTATCCTTACTGGTCCATAAGCCTGGTTTATGGGAGTCAATTTGAACTGTAATTTCCTCAACCTAGATCCTCGTCTGCCAGCCACTCAAAAAGCTAAACTGGCACCCGCGCAGTCAGCCTGCCTTCCCAACTGACAATCAAGTAGATAGTCACTCTTTAAGCGCAGCTGTGTCTGTCAGCTCTATCCATCCATGGTTCTCTCTCTCTCTCTCTCTCTCTCTCTCTCTCTCTCTCTCTCTCGCTCTCTCTCTCTCTCTCTCTCTCTCTCTCTCTCTCTCACTGTCCTTCTCTCTCTCTCTCTCTCTCTCTCTCTCTCTCTCTCTCTCTCTCTCTGTCTGTCTCTCTATCTCTCTAACTCTCTCTCTCTCTCTCTCTCTCTCTCTCTCTCTCTCTCTCTCTCTCTCTCTCTCTCTCTCCTTCTCTCTCTCTCTCTCTCTCTCTCTCTCTCTCTCTCTCTCTCTCTCTCTCTCTCTCTCTCTCTCTCTCTCTCTCTCTCTCTCTCTCTCTCTCTCTCTCTCTCTCTCTCTCTCTCTCTCTCTCTCTCTCTCTCTCTCTCTCTCTCTCTCTCTCTCTCTCTCTCTCTCTCTCTCTCTCTCTCTCTCTCTCCTTCTCTCTCTCTCTCTCTCTCTCTCTCTCTCTCTCCCACTTCTCTGTCTGTCTGTCTGTTTGTCTGTCTTGTTGTCTGTCTGTCTTTCTGTCTTGTCTATCTGTCTATCTCTCTTTCTTTTTCTCTCCCTCTCTTTCTCTCTTTCTCTTTTTTCCTCTCTCCCTATCTCTTCTCTCTCTCTCTCTCTCTCTCTCTCTCTCTCTCTCTCTCTCTCTCTGTCTCTCTCTTCTCTCTTCTCTATTTCTCTTTCCCTATCTGTTTCTTCTCTCACTCTTTTCTCTCTCCTCTCTCTATTTACAACACTCTTCCGTATTCCACTCAATTATACCTCTCCTTTCCTTATTTTCTCTCTCTATTCCTTTTCCTCTTCTTATTTTCTTTCCCTTTTCTCTCTATTTCTCTTTTTCTCTCAACCTACCTCTCTGCATCTATATCTGTCTTCATCTTTTCAGTTAAATATCTCCCTCTTTTCCTTGCTTACATTTTTGCTTTCCTTATTCTCTTTATCTTCTCTCTCTTTCTCATTCTCTTTTTTCTTTCCCTTTTCTTATATACATTATCTATTTATCGATATCTTTCTTTTCATTTAATTATCTCCATATTTTTTTCTTTTCTTTTCTTTTCTTTAGTTTTTGTTCCTATTTCTCCTTTTGCCCAATATCTTTTCATCTTTATCCTCCTTTTCATCCTCTTCTTCCTCTTTCTGTTTTTTTTTCTTGCTCCCTTTCCTATTCCCTTCCTCTTTTTCTCTCTCTTTTCCCATTCTACCTCTTCATCTTCTCTCTTTCTCTCTTTTTTCTCTTCTATTTCGTCTTCGTCTTTTCCTTTGTCTTTGTCTCTCTTTCTCTTTCTCTCTCTCCCTCTTTCTCTTTGCTTTTCTTTTTCTCCTCTCTATCTTATTCTCTTCTCTCTATCTCTCGCTGTTTCTCTTTCTCTCTTCCTCTTACATTCTCTCTTCCTTTCGTCTCCTTTTTTTTTATTCTCACAGTTTACAAATATTTAGGCCGTGAGAAGGGTCAAGTTATATTTCCTTGCGCCAGTTCCTGCGTCAGAGGTGGCTTGTATTATTACCACTTATTTCAAGAGTTTGTTTTTTATCATGTACCATTTACATATTTCTCTCATTTTCTCTTTCCCTTTCTTCTTTCTCTTTTCTTTTTCCTTCTTTCTTTTCTTTTTTCGTTCCTTCTTTTTATTCCTTTTTTATTTTTTCTCTGTTTTCATTCTTCCTCTGTTTTTTTATTTCTAAATTGTATAAATATTTCAGTCACGAGGATGTTTTTTCTATTAATTTACGTAAGTTTTTGTTTTCCCAGGCTAGAAATGTCTTTTCCTTTCGTACTTATTAAAAAAAAAAAAAAAATTCCTTTATTACATTCCATAAACACTAAAACTTACAGTACCATGATATTAACAGTAATGAGAAGTGCCTACCTAAAGTATAATTGCTTTTGAACCCACAGTCTACCAGCGTTCATTTACAGTTTTAGACACTTGGCTGTTCAAATCTGAGTTTGTTCAAGGCAACGGGTGCCCTTTTGGGGTCAATGGTCCCCTAGGGTCCCGTATAGTTTCACTATTGGGGCCACGACCGAGAACATAGTGCTAGTAACAGGACGTCCCACGGTTCTAGTCAACGTTGACGTGGTGTAATCTGTATTGGGGGTAAGAATAGCATAATGGCATTCGTATGAAATATATAAGTAAACGTTACAAAGGATTACAAAGGCAAAGCATGCCGACAGGAGACCTTTTGATCCATATCTAGGTCGGATGAAAAAAAAAAAAAAAAAAAATCATATTAATAATAAATTAAAACTATAACAATGTAAATAACAATTAAAATACACAAATAAATGCATTGGTATAGTTGAATAACAAACAAACAGGTAAATAGTAAATGATAATAAATTGACATATAACTAATAATAAATGAAAATCAGACAGACAAATTATAACAAAACAAAAGCAAATAATATAACATAAATTATAATAATTACAGCATCTTACTTAGGTATTTATCTAAATGATTCTTAAAGCTTCGAACTGAACTACATTGCACTACCTGTGCAGGAAGTTTATTCCATTCATTAACTACACGGTTGGCAAAGTTGTTTCTACCTACTTCCAAATTGAATCTATTTCCGGACAGTTTGAGACCATTGTTTCTTGTCTGATTCTCATTCAATGTGAAAATTTGGTCACTTTTGATGTTGTCAATTCCCTTTAAAATCTTAAAGACCTGTATCAAGTCACCTCTGAGTCTACGCTTTTTTAGGGAAAACAGATTCATGTGCTTAAGTCGATTTTCGTATGATTTATTTTTGATATTTGGAATCAGTTTTGTGGCTCGCCGTTGTACTTTTTCCAGTCTGTCAATGTCTTTAATGAGATTCGGTGACCATACGGAAACAGCATATTCCAAATGTGACGAACTAACGATTTATATAGCTTGTTAATGAGTGATGGACTTTTGAAATCAAAAGATCGCGCAATCAATCCCAGAATCTTATTTGCTTTCTCAGAGGCTGAAATACACTGCTTGGATGATTTGAGGTCGTTACTGATAATTACGCCGAGATCTTTTTCACTATCCACTTTTGTTAACGAATTACCAAATAACTTGTAATCGTACTTGCTGTTATTTTTACCTATGTGCATTACCTTGCATTTACTTGTGTTAAATTTCATTAGCCACTTTTCAGACCATTGCTGTAATTGATCTAAATCTTCTTGAATATCTAATTGGTTTGAGTGATCATTTGCCACTCCGCACAGTTTTGTATCATCAGCAAATTTGGAAACAGTAGATTTTAGTCCATGGTCTATATCATTTATATATACTATGAATAGAAGTGGCCCAAGAACGGAACCCTGAGGAACTCCACTTGCAACACTTTTCCATCCAGAAGTTTTTCCATTTAAAACAACTCTCTGTTTTCGACCTTTCAACCAATTACTAGTCCAACCTAATAGGCTACCACTTATTCCATGCAAAGCTAATTTAGTGAGTAGTCTTTCGTGTGGGACGGTATCAAAAGCTTTTGCAAAGTCTAGATATATTAAATCTATATTGTTTCTTTTGTCATAATTCGAGACAACTGTGTTGTAGAATTCGAGTAAGTTAGTCACGCAAGAACGTTTCCGTCTGAAACCATGTTGGCTATCATTTATCAAACGGTTACTTTCTAAATGATATTCGATAGCATCTCTGATGATAGTTTCCATTATTTTTCCTACGATTGAAGTCAAACTAATAGGCCTATAGTTATTTGGTTTCTTTTTGTCACCTTTTTTGAATATGGGAGTAACGTTAGCTAGAGTAACAGTAGGCGTCGAGTCTTGACTCGTTGA
>NC_134778.1:10128231-10130783 GCF_046742065.1 Oratosquilla oratoria
CACACACACACACACACACACACACACACACACACACACACACACACACACACACACACACACACACACACACACACACACACACACACACACACACACACACACACACACACACACACACACACACACACACACACACACACACACACAACCTATGTTCACTTTATTTATGACCGTAACATTGTTCTCATCTCGTAATATGAAGTCTACTTCGTTTTTTGTTGTTGATGTTGTTGATTCATTTGGACTTCTCCACGTCCATTTGCATACTACATGCTTTTGGAAGAAAGTTTTCAGTATTCTCATGCTGTAGTTCTCTGCAAAACTGACTTATATCTTGCTTCTGTCATTTGTTTCACCTACTCCAAACTTCCCAATGCACGACTCATTTCCCATCTTCTTCCCCACTATAGAATTAAAGTCGCCTATTACCAACGTGTATCTACTTTTTTCTTGATCCATTACCTGACTTAAGTCATCATAGAGGGATTCAATTTCATTGTCTGAATTCTGTGAAGTTGCTGCATAAACCTGAACTATTTTAGTGTACCTTATACACAGCCTAATCACAATCCAAGCTACCCTGTCTGATAAACTACTGAACTTGACTACGTTACCAGCAATCACTGGGTTTATCAAAAATCCTACTCAACTAGATCTTTCTTTGTCCTTACCTCTATAGTAGAACAGGTGGTGACCATCTTGTAACTGTATCAGCTTTTCTTCCTTTCTTCGGACTTCACTCAGTCCTACGATGTCCCACTTGATGTCTAGCTCTTCCATTAAATTCTCCAGCCTGTGGTCTTCTGAGAGTGTTCTTACGTTGTAAATATAGATCTTCATTTTCTTCATACTGTTTAATGTCGAAGGCTTGGATTTGCTTGGACAGTGCTTACTCACATTCGGTGGCACACTGCCCGTATACACACGAGGCAATGCGGTTGGACCTTTAGGAGACGATGATTCAACAGGAACACCCGGTTTTGTTTTGTTTATACTGTTCATGGGTGCTATGAAGGGCTTTTGGAAGTAATCTCACCTCCCTGCCAACTAGTTTCTGGTAAGATATTTCTCTGGTGTCACCTTATCATATTCGGTGAAACCCTATATATCTATAGGGTGCCCAATTGTCCAAGCCGTCATTATGACTGTACCCCATATATCTACGGGGAATTTCCCTATTTGCCATCAGGGACGTGCCAGTTAGCAATGGGTCCTGAGACTGTGTGAGCTGTTCTTTGTCTGATTTTTCTTATAAAACCTGTTCGATATGAGTGACCCTGCAGAGATTTCCTCTCTAGCAACATAGTTTTTGTAATCATTAAGATTCTCAAGTCGATCCACCACGTCAAGGTGTCAACTCTCTGATAGGATACATTTATACTTACATATATATATATATATATATATATATGTATATATATATATATGTATATATATAAATATATATATATATATATATATATATATATATACATACACATATATATACACACAATATATTTGTAAAGAGACAGATTCTGACATAGGAGGGATCATATTCCGGCAGATTCAAGACTATTTGTTTCCTAACTATACAGGCAATTCTCTTCTACCTCGATTTATCCTATTTTCATATAATAAACTAGTTTATGTGTAATTTTATTACTGTACCATGAAGTTATGTCAGGAATAAGTTATGACGATATTATAAAGTCTTACTTTCAATTCCAGAATAGCATTAAGAGAGAAGACATTCTTAAGAAAAATCTGCAATTTTAGGACTTGCCCGCACACTTTACATAATTCACAAGAAAGATGAGCTTTTTTCCTCATACTCGTTTTACACATGAGGAAACACATGTACGTCTACACACACACACACACACACACACACACACACACACACACACACACACACACACACACACACACACACACACACACACACACACACACACACACACACACACACACACACACACACACACACACACACACACACACACACACACACACACACACAAACACACACACACACACACACACACACACACACACACACACACACACACACACACACACACACACACACACACACACATACGCTCACACACACACTCATATGTACACGCACTCACATACACACGCACACACACACATACATACACATACTTGCACACATGTATATACACATACACACGATGGCGCAGTGGTTAGGGTTCCCGGCCGCTACTAGGGCGGTCAGAGTTCGAAGCGTACACAGGGCTGAAAATAATTTCAGTATCGCTGCGCTGCGAGTCGTTACTCCAACTCTCGTGGGCGGGAAGTTGGGTGTGTGTGTGCGTGTGAGGTCACAACATTACCCATAGATCGGTTATTTATGAACTCTGAGCTCTCTTCCGGGAGGTTAATGGCTGTCGATCACGAGTCTAACATGTGATCCAAGACCATGGTGAATTACACGCACACACACATACATTCGCGCGCACATACACACACATAGATAAGCACACACAGGCACATGTATATACGCATGCATACAGGCATATATGCATGCACATATGAATGCG
>NC_134778.1:10131283-10148783 GCF_046742065.1 Oratosquilla oratoria
AAACATTTTCGTCATCGAAAAGACATCTAAGACAACGCCACAGAACACCCTCCTCGTTTCAAAAGTTGCAACTTTTCAACCCCATTCCACGTGGAGCCGCCTTTTGAGCGTTGCATGTGACCTTCTCCAGCCTAAACCTCATAAATAAACTTCCAACTTTCTCAAAACCATCAGTCCAAGGCCGATTTCGGAACAAAGTAGTTTTAAACACTCAATATCCTATGAAAGATTCTCAAGAAACTCAGAAGGCAGGAAAGTTGTACGGCAAATTTAAATTGCACATTGTAGAATTGACAAAGAAAAGTATTCCTTACCTTTCGACCATGCATATGAATTGAATGATCTAGAATGTTTTAATATTTCAATTCTAAATGTCAGTTAAATGCGTATATGATGATTCTTTTAATCAAGCATGCGTTTCATAATTTTTTTTACATCACCATTAAAGATAATGTCGAATGTTGGAAGGACGGAAATAATAGAATCCAAATCTAACCTAATTGTATGAAACATGAGTTGCAATATGATATAAATAGCTAGAATATATTCCCATTGTTTATTTAGTATTAAATTTAAAAAGTGATTGGAAATATGTCTTAAAAAATTCAAAATGAAATGTACATACATAGAACCTTACCCAATTTCTCTCTTCCTGTATGCATAATGTATAACAGAAAAGACATTTCGTTCCATATGTTTTAATGAGCTGTAAAAAGGCAATATATATATATATGAATATAATATATATATGTATATATATATATTATATATATATATATACATATATGCGGAAAAAACACCAAGGAAAAAGATAAACTGATGACTAAGCACTTTCGTCTATTCAGACATCCTCATATATATGTATATGTATTTATATATATATATATATATATATATATATATATATATATATATATATATATATGTGTGTGTGTGTGTGTGTGTGTGTATATACATATATGTATACATATATATATATGTCTATATACATATATATACATATATATATATGTGCAAAGTAGACCACTTGGAAAAAAGAAACTAACGAAGCAGAGTGCTTTCGTATATAATATATTAATAAGGAGTAAGTAATAACTATGTAACAATGGAAAGACCAAACGGGGAATGACCAAACGGTCTTCATAGTACATCACGATGTTTCGATTTTTTTTCTTAATAAATGGGACATACCTCGACATTGAATAAGCTGATACAGTATATGCTATACCAGTGTTTCTTCGCTTGAATTGCTAGTAATCCCATGGAGTGATGTAATAAAATTTAGGAGGTGCAAGGCGTGTTCCTTGTAGTCATAGAGGAAACTGTAGTTTTTGTAACCAGGGTGTTTGAGGGTGCTAGACTGCCTCACCTTGACCATAGTGGACGCTGAGATTGATGACAAAGGTTAAGACACAACGTTATAGAGGACTTTCAGGCTTGTGTTTAATCAAAAGCTAAGTAAAATTGTCTCTCGTCTGAGAAAAAATTACACTACAGAAAGTTTCTCGAGTTATAAATCTTAAAATCATGAAATTTTCTCTTTTATTCTTATTGCTTACAGAATAAATAAAATTGTTGTAGTTGATGACTACGAAAAGAAGAATATAGGAAAAATAATGGAATGCACTGCTACAGTAAAAGTCCTTTCGTCAACATAATCACTTCAATCAGTCTTTGACAGAAAAGTCAATCAATCTAATCATCCACTGATTGGAAACACGAGATTAGAATTCAAGGTGACTCAGGTAAAACCAAAAGGCTTCTTTTGGACTTCGAGATAAAAATCAGCAAATTGGATGGATTAACAGCTTTATGTAAAATTCTTGTTTCCATCCAGGTAATTGAGAGCTTGTGTGGCACAACAAAATTTTCATGTCAGAATTCATTTAAAAACATATAAATCCCTTAAGAACTAAACATCCCTATTAGAATATTTATAGAATATGGCTAACGTTAGGTAGTTTTATTCAGCTTAAAAAATCACTGATTGAAAAATAGATTTAAGAAATAATATAATGAGCTGATGAGATTTGAAAGTTTGACATATTAACTCGATGGAGCTATCTAGACAGAGTCCTACCAAAAACCACAAATGAAATATTCAAAGTGTTTAATGTATAACAAATTTGTTCTGCCTAGCACTAGACTAGTCTATTGTGCCTAGAAAAACCACGAGGCTTTAAAGACTGCAAAATATCCTCTATTTTATTAAGAATTTAACATAACATTTAGAACCTTTGAATATTTTGTTCAGCCCATCGTCGGATGATTTTATTCAACTTAGAACAGTGACGCCTGGGGCACGAGGCTTTTATTTTTATTTTTTGTACAGTAATTGAATAAATTTAGTTGATCAGATCGATTTGTATTAGTAACCCATTCATTTTCTATAATCATATCAAATTTTGACAAGGACTCATGATAACATTTTGTGATACCTTCTGGGCTAAGAGCACTAGAAAATGAATGCTAGACATATAGATATCAGTAATAGATTCCTCTGCATACTTCATTACAGAACTTAACAATAAAAAAGTATTGCTGCAGTTGAAATAAAAGAGAAAATGATGAGCAATGTAAGGTAGATGGAGAAATCTGAGCACTAGAAAAGGAATACTTGACATATAGATATCAGTAATAGATTCCTCTGCATACTTCATTACAGAACTTAACAATAAAAATGTATTTCTGAAGTCGAAATAAAAGAGAAAATGATGAGCAATGTAAGGTAGATGGAGAAATCTGAGCACTAGAAAAAGAATGCTTGACATATAGATATCAGTAATAGATTCCTCTGCATACTTCATTACAGAACTTAACAATAAAAAAGTATTGCTGCAGTTGAAATAAAAGAGAAAATGATGAGCAATGTGAGATAGATGGAGAAATCTGAAACACTGCTTAATACGAATGCAAACAAATAACTAAATCTACAATTTATATATAAGTGAGTGGTCCATGGTATTTGAGCAGTACGTTATCACCATCTACTAAGTATTTCAGCGGCTTTGACCCATCGTTTTTCGCTCATATTGCCGAAATAACCATTCACATCAGTATGATATATCAGCACAGCCTAATTCACACCCTGCCCTAATTTTGACGTTATGGTGCATTCACAAGTGTATTTAATTACGGCGTTTACTCTTGATATTAAGTGTGTCGTAGCCAACACCCGTGAAGCAAATCGAACAGATGAAGTCGTGACGTCATCATAAACTACCTCGTGTATCCCAACTTCACTTGTTTGATTTACTTCACGGGTGTCGGCTAAGACACACTTAATATCAAGAGTAAACATCGTAATTAGATACACTTATGAATGCACTATAACGTCAAACATTAGGGCAGGGTGTGAATAAGGCTGTGCTAATATACCATGCTGATGTGAATGATTATTTCGGAAATATTAGCGAAAAACGATGGGTCAAAGCCGCTGAAATACTTAGTAGTAACTCTTTAGGCAAGCTGTCAACAATTAATTCTATTAACTTCCATTGTGTATGAGATTATACATTTTTATTTGATTCTGTCTACCCTTAAACGATCTTATTCTTCTTCATGGATCCCTGTCAGTAATAGAGGTTGCTCCTGATTGACTCCTTCCTTTCAGGGTAGTACTTTTTCTTCTATTCTGACTGCCGTCCGGCGATTATATTTATCTCCCTGTAGCCTCCTTTGTTGGGAAGGGGTTAGCTTCCTTAGTACGGTGAAGTTTCCATAGCCGAATAAAATCGGCTGGTGTTAAACAGAACAAAGATAAAATCATTATTGAGTCTAAAGACAATGTCCTTTACCCTCATTCATACGACAACAAACACACCTGAGTTGAACTAAATCACTTATTGACAACCAGAACCATTTTTCTGTATTTCATCAAGTGCAAGGGGATGAAAATGATAAGTTTTGCTTTTATTTCAATTAAGAATATTTCTGTTCATTTTGAAATATGGAAGGTACGAAGTTTGTCATACTTTACAGACTTGACTGGTAAAATCAACTGCATAGAAATTGTCATATACTACAGTTTATCAGAGAGAAAGAAATAATTGAAGTTTTGAGAAGACTTATAGCACAGTATCTTTTACCTATTGGCATTTTAGTAATTTGATGCGAAAGGTATGATCACACACACACACACACACACACACACACACACACACACACACACACACACACACACACACACACACACACACACACACACACACACAAAGGATTACAAAGGATTACAAAGGCGGAGCATGCCGACAGGAGATCTTTTGATCCATATCTAGGTCGGATGCGAAAAAAAAATCATATTAATAATAAAATAATAAATAAAAATTATGATAATGTAAATAACAAATAAAATACATAAATAAATGCATAGGTATAGTTAAATAATAAACAAACAGGTAAATAGTAAATAATAATAAATTGACATATAACTAATAATAAATGAAAACCAGACAAATAATAACAAAACAAAAACAAATAATATAAGATATATTATAATCATTACAGCATCTTACTTAGGTATTTATCTAAATGATTCTTAAAGCTTCGAACTGAACTACATTGCACTACCTGTGCAGGAAGTTTATTCCATTCATTAACTACACGGTTGGCAAAGTTGTTTCTACCTACTTCCAAATTGAATCTATTTCCGGACAGTTTGAGACCATTGTTTCTTGTCTGATTCTCATTCAATGTAAAAATTTGGTCACTTTTGATGTTGTCAATTCCCTTTAGAATTTTAAAGACCTGTATCAAGTTACCTCTGAGTCTACGCTTTTTTTTAAGGAAAATATACTCATATGATTTAGTTGATTTTCGTATGATTTATTTCTGATATTTGGAATCAGTTTTGTGGATCACCGTCGTATTTTTTCCAATCTCAATATCTTTAATCAGATTTGGTGACCATACGGAAACAGCATATTCCAAATGTGGACGAACTAACGATTTATATAGCTTGTTAATGAGTGATGGACTTTTGAAATCAAAAGATCGCGCAATCAGTCCTAGAATCTTATTTGCTTTCTCAGAGGCTGAAATGCACTGCTTGGATGATTTGAGGTCGTTACTGATAATTACGCCGAGATCTTTTTCACTATCCACTTTTGTTAACGAATTTCCAAATAGCTTGTAATCGTACTTGCTGTTATTTTTACCTATGTGCATTACCTTGCATTTACTTGTGTTAAATTTCATTAGCCACTTTTCAGACCATTGCTGTAATTGATCTAAATCTTCTTGAATATCTAATTGGTTTGAGTGATCATTTGCCACTCCGCACAGTTTTGTATCATCAGCAAATTTGGAAACAGTAGATTTTAGTCCATGGTCTATATCATTTATGTATACTATGAAAAGAAGTCGCCCAAGAACGGAACCCTGAGGAACTCCACTTGCAACACTTTCCCATCCAGAAGTTTTTCCATTTAAAACAACTCTCTGTTTTCGACCAGTCAACCAATTACTAGTCCAACCTAATAGGCTACCACTTATTCCACACACACGCACACACACATATATATATATATATATATATATATATATATATATATATATATATATATATATATATATATATATATATATATACATATATATATATATACACACACATTTTCATCTATTTATTTATTTTTTGCAGAAATCACCAGTGGTTTCTGCAAAAATAGTTCATCACGTGTGCTTTCTGATTTCTTTGCATATATATATATATAGATATATATATATATGTATATATATATGTATATATATATATTGTATATATATACATATATATGTATATATTATATATATATATATATATATATATATATATATATTGAAATATGGAAGACAAATAAGTGGAAGGGTGGTGAGCTAAACACAACGAACAGTTGGAGTTTCATTCACTGACGTTTCGTCTTTACCAGGACATTCTCAAAGTACATACAATTTTAGAAAATAAACAGCTTATATACTTCCCCCTTGCCATGTCTCTCTCCCTCCCTCTATATCCTCATCCATTCTCTATACTTCTCAGGTGACTCCGACCATGCCGCTTCCCCCTCCGGTCTCATTCGTCCTCCTGACCTCCTTGATGATGAAAGTGCTTGCTGCTCCTTTTAATTTTATGAACCCATCCCTATGGTTGATGCAGGGGGTGGGAAGGGATGTAGGCTGCCTCCACTGTTTTCCTTTTCTTTTTTCGCTATACCTTTGTGGAGCGCCTCTACCCTGTTCCAATCTAGAAGATGACCATATTGGTCTAAATAAAACACTAGCAAGTTTGAGGTTCGGTGAGTTCTGACATCATTTTTGTGTTCATATGTAAGTAGCTCTACTGATCTTACCGTCTCCCCATAAAATCCTAACGGGCAAGTATCATATGGTATATTGTAGACCGCGATTTTCTATATACCTTTTCTCTGTTATTTCTATTCTTGCTCATGACAACCTCCCCTCTTTTTACACCCATGGAAAAAGCAATGTTCAAACTCACATTTCTGAGATTATGTCCCAACTCCACCGTGTATTTGGAGTTAGGGACGAAAAAATTCCAACCCTGCTTTCTTCGGACACACACACACACACACACACACACACACACACACACACACACACACACACACACACACACACACACACACACACACACACACACACACACACACACACACACACACACACACACACACATATATATATATATATATATATATATATATATATATATAGACATTTATGTATATGTATATATATGCATATATGTATATATATATACATATATATATGTATACATATATATATATATATATATATGTATATATATATATATGTATATATATACATACAGTGTATGTATATATATACATACAGTGTATGTATATATATATGTGTGTGTGTGTGTGTGTGTGTGTGTGTGTGTGTGTGTGTGTGTGTGTGTGTGTGTGTGTGTGTGTGTGTGTGTGTGTGTGTGTGTGTGTGTGTGTGTGTGTGTGTAGGATGAGCAGAAACAAACTGTCCAAAGCTCTCCATTTTAACTAAGACACTGTTTGACGTTTCGACTGCAAGGAGTCATTATCAAGATATAAATACAGTTAAGACAAAACAAATATACAGATATGTTACATGGTCACAGAATAAAGAAGAATGCTACACACTTGGTGTCATTTGTGACATTTAAACCTAAGAAGACTTCACTCTGGTTGATCTTTTCAGTGCTTGAGGAGGAGGAGGGGAAGGGGGAGGGAAAGATGAGGGGGGGGAGAGTTGGGGTCGGTGAAAGGTGACCCCAGTTCTACCCCCGCCCTCGCCTTTCCCTCCCCCTTCCCCTCCCTCTCCTCAAGCCCTGAGAAGATCAACTAGAGTGAGGTCTAATGAGAATGCCGCTGACTATGAAATACGCACTGTGATTCGTTTTCTTACTGTTAAACACGTGAAAGCGGCTGAAATTCATCATCAGATCAGTGAAGTGTATGGAGAAAACATTGAGTGATGGGATGGTGCGGAAATGGGTGAGATATTTTAGAGATGGCCGTACAAATTTGCATGATGAGGAACGAAATGAACGACCTTCACTCATTAACCCATTTCAGCTCCAATTATTTTTGTAGTAATTTCATATCTTATCATATTTTTGGTGTTGGTTCTACCTAATTAATTAGGAAAACGTCTCGGTTTACTTTTCTCTACAATATTATTGCTAGAATACGATGTGCCATATATGTACCACTGAGCATATCCAAGTACATATTTTTATGTTGAAAGAAAAAACGACCGTATCCGAAATGCACTTATTTATTTGTAAATTGACAAGTTATATTACAGTTTTAGGATATTACAATGTTTACACCTGTTTGCTCTTATTGTCCCTGTAGCACCGTAATTTCTATCCTTGAGTTCTGTGAGAAGTTGAAGTGAAGTAAAGAGATTAGCAAAATATATATTATATGGGAATGACCATTTGTCTTCTGACAATGAATCAACGTTTTTCAAGACCGTAGCGGCACATTTGCCTAATACTTTCTCGTTCAGTTCATTCCATTTATAGGTATGTCCTTGATAAAGATCAAAGGTCACTAGATAACCATCGTCTGTATTTAGACACCAAGCTTTATACCCAAATCTAATTGGTTTCATTCTGATGCACTGTTTACATCCATGCTTACCATAAAATTCAATCATTGCTTCATCATGAGAGAGTGACTTCACAGGTTGAAAATGCTCTATGGATTTCTTTGTTAGATGTCTAACAAGTGGACAAACTTTGGCATATTTGTCAGTTGTATCCAATGAAGAATTATTAGAAAAATTAATGAATTGCATAATTTTTTCAAATCTTCTTCTTTTCATTGCTTGATAGACAGCTTCATTTCTTGTCACAGATGAATTTCTCCAAAACATCCTCCGAGAAGATACAGGAACGATGCCAGATACTATCAAAATTCCAAGGAACACTTTCATTTCATCTTTGCTTACCAAGAAATCTGTTTCACCTTTGAAAGTTGCATAGACAATTGTCTAATCCACTAACATATTCCACATATCATCATCAAAAAATAGTTCAAAAAGTTCAACTGGAGTAAAATCTCTATATTTTGCATAATTTGCCTCAGGAAATATGCAGTCACCAGGTGTGAGTGAAGTGCCAAGACTCCATTTGGGAGTCTTATAGCTATTGATAGGCAAAGAATTATGAGCCTCACCATCATCTTCAGTAGTACGACGTTCGTCGTGGAAAATAGCTTCATCATTACCACTCAGTTGAGCTTCACAATCATCTTCAGTTGTACGTCGTCCGTCATGGAAAACAGCTTCAGCATTACCAGTCAGTTGTCTGCCGGACAAATTATCTATCAATCCACTATCGTCTTCATCAGTCAATAGGCCGGGATCATTAGGCTCAATATAAACTTCTGCATGGCTCTCATCCTCTTCTAATACAGCTAATATGTCATGCATAGTCAGGGATCTGAAATATGAAACATAAAATGGACTTAGAGCATGCTAGAAATTCGATATTCATAAAATATGTGTACACAGAAAAAATGTATCTGCATTAGCTCAGCGAACCATATATGGCACAGCAAATATAAAATGATATGCAGAAAAAAGAATGGATTAGACAAATATGAAAGTTAACTAGAGAGGTCAGTTTATTACTTGTTCAACATGTGCAGTTATCAAAAGAACCTAGTTATCAAAGAAATGTGCAAAATATACTTACTTTTTTCTGGAAGCCATTGTTTTTGGCAGAGAACAGCGACATTTCTTTTCAACGTGACAGCAGAGCACAGACTGGCAGGTTTAAGGGGCTGTACTCATATGAACATGTTGTAGCAGGTTTGGTGTGCATTCCCAGTACACTTGTTCAGGCTTGTCTCAACCCAGAGCGATGTATGATGCAATATTGCATCATGCTTTTAATGTGCCGTATATGTACCACTGAGCTGAAATGGGTTAATGATGGTTTGGTGCACATTTGTACGGCCATCTTTAAAAACTCTCACCCATTTCCGCACCTTCCCATCACTCATAATGTTTTCTCCATACACTTCACTGATCTGACGATGGATTTCAGCTGCTTTCACGCCTTTAGCAGTAAGAAAACGAATCACAGTGCGTATTTCACAGTCGGTAGCATTCTCAATCGAAGGAGGCATTTCAAATACTCACAAACAAACTTAAACTTGGTCAGATGATTCCGTAATTATGTTGAAAAGTAGATTACAGTACAGGCTTTCATGTAAAAATATTTTTTTATGAAAAGTTTAATTGCTTCATTTTTATTTCAAAACAGTACTTACATAAAAAACACGCCTCGTGTATATATATATATATATATGTGTGTGTGTGTGTGTGTGTGTGTGTGTGTGTGTGTGTGTGTGTGTGTGTGTGTGTGTGTGTGTGTGTGTGTGTGTGTGTGTGTGTGTGTGTGTGTGTGTGTGTGTGTGTGTGCGTGTGTGTGTGTGTGTGCGTGTGTGTGTGTGTGTGCGCGTGCGTGTGCGTGAGTGTGTGAGTGTGTGTGTGTGTGTGTGTGTGTGTGTGTGTGTGTGTGTGTGTGTGTGTGTGTGTGTGTGTGTGTGTGTGTGTGTGTGTGTGTGTGTGTGTGTGTGTGTGTGTGTGTGTGTGTGTGTGTGTGTGTGTGTGTGTGTGTGTGAATCACGTTTATTCCGTACAGATATACAAACTTGATCGTGGCGTACCACGGAAACGCTTTTTTTTTTTTTTTTTAAGCAGCTGGTAGATTTTCCAGCTTCCTCTCACAGTATCGACAGCCGGGTCCTTTTACCCCGTCTGCATTGGGCTCTCTTTCCCTCCTTCGTCTTCCCTGAGCTCTCCAATTCCTCTGTGTCTTCTGTTACACTAAGCAATTCAATCTCCCTTTTCCTTTGTCTTTCTTTTTCCTTTGGACAGTTCCATTCAAATCGTTCACACAGAAAACAGAAATGATTTACAACGATACTTTTTGAAACGAAGTTTTCTTGGAAAGTGTATGATGAAACGAAGCAATAACATGGAATATTTCGATTTAAGTTTCAGCCTTATAAGATCAGTGACAAACATTGTAGATTTTACTTTATTTAATAAATACATTAATTTATTTGTCCCTAGAATTAATAGGATAAGGATATCAGGAATGATTCCTTCAAAGTGTGTCTTTTATTATGTATATTTATATATATATATATATATATATATATATATATATATATATAATGTGTCAGTTTTGATCTATTTAAATTCAAAGGGAAGGTAAATTGACAACATAAGGGAGTGGCAGTGGGCTCCCCACTCACTGCAGTAATGGCTTCTTTACTTATGGAGTTATTAGAAAGGGATGAATATATCAAATAATGAAAAGACACTCTACCTGATGCCGCTACGTAGACGATGTGATTTTCATTTACCCAAAAGGAACGAATATAGATAACATACTACGAAGACTAAACAACGTGCATGAAAGTATACAATTCACGGTAGAAAAAGGAGAGGAAAGAAAATTGCCATTTCTAGATAAGATAATATGGAGAAATGATGAAGGTTCAAAGTTTACTGTATACAGAAAACCTATGAACAAGGATGATTACATAAACTATCTGCACACAGTGATAGGACAAAATCAGGTGTAGTAATAGGATTCTTCTTGAGGGCATTAAGAATTTGCAGCCAGGAACATTTAGAAGACGAGGATAAATACGTTATCGATTCCTTCATGAAACTGAGTTACCCAAGAGGCTTACTACTTAAATTAAAACGCAAAGCGAAAAAAAATAATGAGACGAACAAATGACAAGAACGGAAATACGAACAAAGATGCAAGAAAATGTCTAGTACTTCCGAATTCGAAAAACAGCCAACAGCATAAACAAATTCTTACAAAAAGCAGGAATGAACAGAAGATGGGAGACTTGGTCGTTCATAATGGTGAGATAAGGTCAGGTCAGGTAATCAACAAATTATGGTCAGTGTATAAAATCCCTTGTGTTTTTATTTGGTTTTTGTTGTGATGCATGTGGGGGCGGGGGTGGGGGATGGGGGTGAGGAAGTATGTATGAGAAAAAAATTGACGCAGCCCGAAGGGATTTCTCCCCGTCTTCTTTTCTGCGTGGGAGGACGGAGAAGGGGAGTCGCCGAATTTATGAACTGGCGTTGCTGTGGATGTGCTGTGTCTTACAACACTCCTTCTGACCCAGGGCAGTGGACAGGATGCAGGGATGACCCGTCATCCAGGAGGTGCCAAGATAAGAGGGAGAGAGGAGGGTGGAGGGGAGTGGAGTATATAGGAGATGGAATGGGTGGAAGTGGTTTCACTGCCTTTTTCTTTTTTGCTACCCCCCCCCCGTGTTCGGGGGAAAAAGCCTTTGTTATATGTATGTACATAGACATATAAGTATATATATATATATATATATATATATATATATATATAGCTATATATATATAGATATATATATATATACACATAGTTATATATATATATATATATATATATATATATATATATAAAGAATGTAATTGCATCCAGATACATGAATACATGTATGTGTCATTGTATTTGCTGTGACTTTAGGACATGGTGGTGTAGGTTTTCTCTGAAGAGATATCGGTGATATTATGTAATGCAGCATGAAAAAGGACTCACAAGGCAAAGAAATAGACATGGCCTATTGATAACCAGAGGCAGAAACATAATTTCTGCTGCAGAAGATATTGAAACTATAGCATCCACTGATCACAGTCTGATTGATTTTCAGTTGCTAAATTATTTTAGATGAGGTAATTGCATACATGTAATACTTGACTTCAGAAAAGTTAATATTGTTGGCTAACGTCAAAAGTTTCATCACATAGACTGAAGGTCGAGATTAGGCAGAAAGTCAATAGAGAAGATATCGGAACCATTCTATAACAAGGTCACTGAAATTATTCAGTGTAAAAATTTCACTGAAGGAAATGCAATCTCCTTATCTCAAAAATGGCTTGTTAAAGACAGAAATACATTCCGAAAAAGAGACAAGCTTATTAGAAAATTAGTTTTCTGAATATCCTAATAATGATCAATTATATAATGAACCAGAGTGATTTATAATGTATGTACTCCGGAATAGAGGCAGTAACCCTCTATGAACACAATAGCACATCACAATCACCTAAGCAAGATGATTGTGACTATCATTTATTTTATATTATTTCTTTATTTGTTTTGTTATCATTTGTCCGTTTGTTTATTATTATTTGTTTGATTCTCATTTATTATTAGTTATGTCAATTTATTATTATTTATTTTTTACCTATTTATTGTCTAACTATACCTATGCATTTATTTCTTTCATCTATTATTTATATTATTATTGTTTTTATTTATTCATTTATCATTATTATGATTTTTTCACATCCGACCTAGATATGGAACAAAAGGTCTCCTGTTGGCATGCTCCACCTTTGTAAATCCTTTGTAAATCTTTTGTACATAAAAACGCGACCACACACACAAACACCTACATACCCTTTCGCTCATACATAAATTCGTTTTATTTCTAACTTCCTCTATTACTGCATCTTCTCATTTCACTTTACCTACCACTGAAATATTTCCATCTGACTGTCTCTACGACTGTGGGTCTCATTTCTTTCCTAATTTTGTTGGTTGAGATGTTGCTAATAAATATCATCAAAAGGTTTCTCTTAATTACTGTTGCAGACTTCGAAATCCAAGCCTCCTACCCACGTCTCCTGAGCCACAACATATACATACTCGATTGGATATCCTTCTTTTCTACACGACTATCTTTTCAACTTCCTGCAGATTTCACTTCCCCTCCCACAAACACCGATCCCGCGTAAGTGAGTGGTCTCTCTTAGGACTCCGTATTCCGTAGGAAGAAAAAACGACCAGGAAAAAAAAAAACAGAAATAAAAACTACTTGTAAATATAAATGAAATCCAAAAGAATTCTACAATTACATTCAAACGAAGTTATGTGTAATATTTGGATTAACTATTTTATGTCTGTAATTGTAAACGAAACAATTGAAAAGCGAAGTCTTATCGGATTATGTGTAAATATGACCAAAGAAAACATTAATAGATCTATAGAGAAACTAAAAAATGTCTATATATAAAATAGAATAAGAAAAATACCAGAGTCCGATGGTTGGCATCCAAATTTTTTGAAGGAAATAAAAGAATGAAATTACTTTTCCATGCAGTTGTTCTGTGCCTAATTAATTGTGTTGTGTTGTAATTATTTTGAGAATAACTCCTTGAAGTCGAAACGTCAAATTGTGTTATCAAAATGGATAACATTGGACAGCTGGTTTACGATCACCCTCCCAGAGTCAGAACTGTAGTGAGGAGAAATGAAAATATTAGGAAAAGAGAAATAATTGTGACAATGCTGTGGTGTTTAACTTAGTGTGTGTATATATATGTATATATATATATATATCTAAATAAAAAAAAATTAATCGCGCCACTAATTTCAGAATACGGCCAAAAGGGTTACAACCGTCGACCGTGAGCTGTAGGTGTTTTTGTGAAGAATCTTTGTCCAACGACCCGAAATGAACCGCATAAACGATTTTAAGCGTAGTTCAGGTTTTCCTGTGGGGGAGAGAAATGTCCGGAGCCGTCTCAAAGGTGAAGAGGTGTCGCCATTTCTGGGCGTGGGTGACGAAGCAGAAAAATATACCGAAGAGTGAGTTACAGAACGACCCGAAAAGGACTCAAGCTCTAAAAAGCGAACACAAGAATGAGTTTCCTGACCTATACGACGTCAGCCACACGAAAGGATGGCTGACGGTAAAAAGGATTACACCCGAAGGAGCGATGTACTCGATCATAGGCTGTGAGGGTTTTTTGTGAACATGCCTGAAACAAATCTGAAATTATGCCACCAACAAAACCGACTTTCTACGGCGTTCCGGTTGATTCGAGGGAAGAGGAATGGCCAGAGCTACTTCAAAATTGGCAGTCCAAAGGTATCGCAATTTCTGGAAATGGGTAACGGAGAAGAAGAAGCTCGACAAGAAGGAGTTAAACAACGAGAAGACTAAAGCTCTAAAAAGTGAACATAAGGAGAAGTTTCCTAGCCTCTATGACGACAGCCAAACAAAGAAGTTTCAAGTAAAAGAGGAGATAAAGTTATTCCAGAGAAAGGCGATAGCCTTTAACGAGCTCCTGAAAGAACAGAAAAATTACGTCTACGACGAAGGTTTGCTTGATTCCTTGGAGCCCTATAGTGGAGAGATTTCCGAAGAAAGGGTAGAAAGTTTCATCAAACACTACTTCGCTGGCTATAAGAACTTCACCAAAAACGGAGGTAGGTCTGATCACACAGACTACCAGAAACACTATCTCTGTACGAGTTTAGGGACACAAAAACGCATTCAAAAGGCGAAAGCCTACGCCATAAAAACAGCTCGAAAACGAGCCCCCGAGCCAAAAAAGGAAGAAGAAAGCGTTCCCATGATTGTCGAAGAAGGAGAAGAAGAGCAAGAACAAACTGCGGGACCTGCCAGAGCGAAGCTCGAGGAGTTTGAGAGTAGTCCCTCTCCTCAAACCATAATAGAAGAGCAACATCCTGTCACGTCTGCAGACATGGAAACGGAGAAAATTGTCTCCGCCGCCGCACCTGCTGGTGACACACTAGCAGAGCAAAGGCAAAGCCTCAAAGAGCTCAAGGCTCAAAACCGTGAAGTTAGACAAAGGCGCCCCAAGCGGACAAAAGCTGAAATAACTAAAGAAGTCAAGATGTCTAGAGATATTAAGAATGAAATCAAGCTCATGAGATTGCGTGCAAAGATTCCCGCTGGCGGTTTTCTCTCCTGTGCCATCATTCCCAAACCGTCCGAGGACGAAGAAGTTCGTGCTGGAGTCCTAGAAAGAATAGCCAGTGTGCGCGAAGCGCGTGAAGAACGCAGTAAGAAACCCGTGTTCCTAGAGATGAAAGAGCGAATGCTCAGCACGTTTTGCGGTTACATCTCTGAAACCAGCGAAGCCAAGGTGCCTCAGCACTCGGTAGGCGAGATGGGCGCCTATAGATGCAAGCACTGCCAAGCGTTACTCTTCAAGAGAGAACGAAAGACGTTATGTTGTAACGGAGGAAAAACACCCAAGGCAATATACGAGTTGTCACCCCTGGGCGATAACATCAAAGGCTTCTACGACGGTTCCTCCAAACTGTCGATCCACTTTCTTGATAACATCGTAGGGTTTAACAGTATCTTCTCTTTTACGTCCTTTGCGTCCTCGGGGACCTTGGAGGACAAAAGAGAGTCTGCAATCTTCTACAAAATCCAGGGTAAAATTTACCACCGTCTGGGTGGCATGAAGCCTAACTTGATGATTACGGAAGACGACAGCAGTCGTTTGGGTCTCAAAGATCCAACGTCAAGGAAAACGTTTTGGAAATCTGCAGTAAATTTCCTGGATTTGTACTTCTACCACGACAAGGAACAGCAATTAAAACTACGCTGCAACAGGTTTACCTACAGAAATAAAGACGGCGAGAGTCCCGAGACGTCTAAGCGTAGGAAACGCGAGGACGAACAATACCGAAGGAATGAGGGAATTATAGAGCTGTTATACACGTATTTGGTTAACAACAACGCTGCGCTGAGGGAAATCCTCAAAGAGGCGGAGACGTCAGTGAAGCTGGTCCAGTCTTATGTTACTCAGCACAGCTCTTTGCCAGACGTTACCATCACTCTTAAGACAGCAGAAAACGTCTCCACCAGGGAACACAAGGGCGTCTACCATCTACCGACGGCTTCCTGCCAAGTAGGGGCGATAGTCAACCTGGGTCCAGATACCGATACTTTGAAGGTCAGAATAGCGTCGCCTCTGCCCGATTCGAAATATGCCATCAAGATGATTAGCTCTACCAACTACTTCTACGATCTCTTCCAGTATCCCATGTTGATCCCCAACGGAGACAAAGGTTACAGCTTGAATATGGAAAAGAATGGCTCCGCCAAAAGACTGACTGCGCTCATGTACTACTCGGCCCTTTACATGGAGAGAGAAGGGATCTTCAACCACATCAGAAAATTCCGTCGGTTGTTCCAGCAGTTTGTGGTCGATAACTACGTAAAAATCGAGTCTAGCCTGGAAGCGAAGCGAGCAGCGCCGCAGGCCAAGCCCCCAGGCGAAGCCTGGCCGGCGAAGCCGGTGGGCTTGTATATATATATATATAATATATATATATATATATATATATATATATATTTTGGAATAAAGTATACGCTGGACTCGACGTTCGTCAATTCATTAACTGTGAGGGACGGTTTTGCTTCACTTTAGGGTTACAATTTCTGGGGTCTATGACAGTGCATGCTTCACGTGACTTTTGTTCCGCGTGGCGAGTTGTATTGTATCGTATTGTTGTGGAACGTCACAGCGTGCAGCTTTTACACCCAATCTTTGGGGGCATTTTTCACACTACATTTTGTTTTCTTGTTTATTTTAATGTGAACTCCTTTTTGCATGTTTATTTTATTGATGAATTATACGTTCTTCTTCTTGTTCCAATTTCTTTGTTCTGTGACAATGCATGCTACGCGTGACATTTGTTCCACGGGGTGCATTGTGGTGCGGGCCCATCGGCAGCGGGTTGAGCTATCACAGCCATCACTGTATTTCTTTTTTTTTTTTATGGTAAACTGTGAATGTTTTTAAGGTAGCATTGCACATTTTGTATTATAGTTTTATTAATATTTTTGTTTTGTTTTTCATTTGTGTGTTTGATATGTTCTACCGCTGTTGGAATTTAACGGTTACTGGGAAGACCTGTCCCAGTGTACCAGGTATCCCCTATTTATGTACATTTCCTATGGCTACCACTGTATTGCCCTGAAGACGAACCCCGGACAGGGTTCAAAACGTCGGAATAAATTGACGAACGTCGAGTCCAGCGTATACTTTCTTCCATAAAATGGTTCCTGGACTCCAGCTATTTTCGAATATATATATATACATATGTATGTATGTATATGTAAATATATATATACATATATAT
>NC_134778.1:10153783-10158783 GCF_046742065.1 Oratosquilla oratoria
GGAAAAGGGAATGAAGCCGAGTTGTCTTTCATCATTCATTCTCAGTGCTAAAGTAGGTAAAGTTCTAATAGGTTCTCATTTTACATACATTATTCTGGAATGCACCCTCCGTGTCAAAACTAGTATAGATCCATTGATATGTGAGGACGTCATTTCAGAACAAACAAACATATGCTGAAAAAAACACCAAGGAAAATGATAAACTGGTGACCGAGCGCTTTCGTCTATTCAGACATCCTCAGGGTACATGAATAGACGAAAGCGCTTGGTCATCAGTTTATCATTTTCCTTGGTGGTTTTTCCGCATATTTAGAATCACGAGTTTATGTGATTTCTCATGCAAACAAACATATAAACAGACTTTGAAATAATTTGATTAAAAAAGAATGTTCTCAGCCGTTACACCCCATCCTTGGTAACAGGTCGAACACAAACGTCTGAAATTCTCGGAATATGGTTTCACGATACATGCTAAGCCCAAGGTTACTGTCTACAATATTCCACTCTGCAACTTTCGCCCACTCGATATATAATATCTAAAGGTGAATGTGCCTGAGGCGGAATTGCATATCGACAATCATTACAACAAACAATTTGGCAAAGAACGCTTCAGGCTATAAGATTTTGAAATTAGATTTGAATACCTTTAAGTAAAATAATGTAAAGCAAACTGTGATATGTTTACGATCATATTTGGTGAGAATATGTGATGCAGAATATCATATGTAAATGGCAAGAGGTTAGTGAACTGAAGCAAACCTACAAATGGAATTCCCACCTTTGTTTTAAAATAACAACACAACAAAGACACGTAGAATCTCTTGATACAATCCAGAGGAAAGTAACAGTACAGAAAATTACCCTTTATATGAGAATCAGGTAAAGAAATGAAATCCAGAACATCATACCAAATGGAGAAAACTGTAGAAAAAAGTATATGGTCTATATGGGGCACCCCTACGGACCAGAGCCACACATCATTTTGTCTGTGATAGAGGAAATTTATATTCATAGGGGAATGGTGATGCCTTATTATACTACAACTGTCACTCTGTTATGATGTACCCCCTCTCTTAATACTGTCCTGTATCACTTCTCTTAATATTCATTTCTTTTTTCTTTTTTTCACCGAACCTTGTGGTGTTCAAAATATTAGTCTAAAAAATTCCTTATATAAATTAGTTAATACAGGAGAGAGAGGGTTTTCCATACTCATACCAAACTTTTGGGAGTAAGAATTGCCATTAAATTGAAATTTGCAATATTTTACACATAATCTAATCAATTCAATCAATGTATGTGATGGTACTAGAAGTACATGCTTTCTAATTTTTTTCTGAAGAAAAAATATTAAACCATTCTAAGGAATTTTTGTGAATAAACTATGTCCAAGCTAACCAATGTAAATTTATAATTTGGTTCAATATGATTAAGTTTATCTATAAGATCAGAAGTGTTTATAACATGGAAGGATGAGACTGTTCCAACTCACGGACTGAGAATGGTGACCTGCCATTTGGAGAGCTTGTAAAAGGCAGAGCCTATTGATGAAATGATTGGTCTAATAGGGTTATTGCATTTATGGGTCTTGATGAGACCATACATATGGGGTAAAGGGGGCTAATTGAGGTAAATATTTGCATAAGGTCTATTACCTATAAGCAGTTCTTTCAACTTATTATTATTACTATTAACTGATTCGGTGGGGTTTTGGTAAGAGATGTAAGTGCTACTATCATCTAGTAAGTCATTGATTTTTTTTTTTTTTTTTTTTTTTTTTTAGATAATCATTCTTAAGATCACAACTGCGTTAGATTTATCAGCTTTGGTAAGATGTAAATCACAATCCACTAGAAATCGCCTTCTTAAAGCGCTCTGGATAGTTAGGAACAACCTTTTTGTTTAAAGAACCATAAACAATTATTCCATTGCAAACATTATATCTTCTACAGCAAGGTTGAAGGTGCAGCCCTAGGATATGGACTAAGTCGACTACTAACTGCCGTCGTACCTATTATCTTACAGAAAAACAGGGCTACTTAGCTAGTGGTTAGATTGGTACGTTTCCTTGATAAACTTATCGTCGTTGTCATACCTAAATAGAATCCCCAGTGACGGTGATGTCGATCAAATAATTCCGACCGTCGTCCCCGGATTCGAACCGGGCTCGTGAATTATCACTGCCGTCGCCTTACCGACTGAGCTACTGACCCTATAAAATTTTCCAACCTGGAAGTTAATCTACTTCCAGAGAAACTAAGTCGACTGCTAAATGCCGTCCGTACTTATTATTTTACAGAGAACCAGGGCTACTTAGCTAGTGGTTAGATTGGTACGTTTCCTTGATGGACTTATCGCCGTTGTCATACCTGAATAGAATCACCAGTGATGGTAATATCGATCAAATAATCCCGACTGTCGTCCCCGGATTCGAACGGGCCTCGTGAATTCTCACTGCCGTCGCCTTACCGACTGAGCTACTGACCCTATAAAATTTTCCAACCTGGAAGTTAATCTACTTCAAGAGGAACTAAGTCGACTGCTAACTGCCATCCGTACTTATTATTATACAGAGAACCAGGGCTAGTTAGCTAGTGGTTAGATTGGTACGTTTCCTTGATGGACTTATCGTCGTTGTCATACCTGAATAGAATCACCAGTGATGGTGATATCGATCAAATAATCCCGACTGTCGTCCCCGGATTCGAACCGGGCTCGTGGGTTCTAACTGCCGTCGCCTTACCGACTGAGCTACTGACCCTATAAAGTTCTCCAACCTGGAAGTTAATCTACTTCCAGAGGAACTAAGTCGACTGCTAAATGCCGTCCGTACTTATCATTTAATACATTTTCAGAGGTGAATGTCTTAAATGGACGAAAACATTCGGTCACCTTTCCTTTTATTTTCCAATTGCTTTTATTACACACACACACACACACACACACACACACAGAGACACACACACACACACACACACACACACACACACACACACTCGAGCTGCGGCACTAGAGCTTTCATATACTAGGACAAGGAACTATGTAACCTTGGAGAGGTGCAGCAGATTAAACCTACCCCGTGCCCGCTCGGGTCTGATGAAAGCAGCCCTGTGACCTTGGGGGAGTATACGACGACACGGGGATGGCACTTGTTAATGGTCCTGAAGGCCACGACAGGCCTAGCAAGCCGGTGGTTGTAAATTTGCTCAAGAAACTCAACTGATGTCTGGGAATGGACAGACCCAAAGAAGACGACCCAGGTACGAGGGTTGAACAACCCCTAAGGAATATTCGATTGACAATGGAGACGATAGAAGATGAAGAGGGATACAGAGAATGAACCCAATGGAGAAACTTTGCGAGGAATCACAACTGACAGGCCAAATGCCCTACCTGGAGTATGGTGAAAAGATATATTTATATATATATATATATATATATATATATATATATATATATATATATATATATATATTCATATGTGTATATATATGTACATATATATATATGTACATATATATATATATACATATATATATGTACATATATATATATATATATATATATACAGTATATATATATTCATATGTATATATATATACATATATATATACATATATATATATACACATATATATATATACATATATATATATATATATATATATATATATATATATATTGGAACAGATGCACTGAATGAAGGGATGTGGATGGATGTGATGTTGAACAACAAGGAGAAAAAGAGAACTTTGTAAAATGTAGTAGAAAGAGAAAGATGGACAGAGAGGAAGAAGATCAAGGATGACTTACGCTCGGAAGATGAAGAGGAGAGAGGAGAGGAGAGGAAAGAGACGAGAAATTGAAAAGATTCGCAAAATCGTTTAAGAGGTAAAAGCGTTTTGGAGGTGAGGTGAGGGGAGGGAACGCTCAAGAGGCGTTCGAGAGAAGAGGAAAAGGAAAGACCATCTGGTAGAGATGAGTCGAAAGGAAAAGGCCTTCGTGTCCAAAGACCAGCAAGCTTAGGGTCCTAAACTAGACCACCTAAGAAGACCAAAGAACACAAAAAGAGTGATCAAAGAAACAGAGAGTAGACGCGAGAAAGAAGGTGGAGGAGAGAATAACAAAAAAGTTTAGAAGAGGAAGCCTTTGCAAGAAGGAAAAGGAAAGACCATCTAGAATAGATGAGTCGAAAGGAAAAGACCTTCGTGTCAAAGGACCAGCAACCTTAGGGTCCTAAACTGGACACCTAAGAAGACCAAAGAACACTAAAACAGTGATCAAAGAAACAGAGAGTTCACGCGAGAAAGAAGGTGGAGGAGAGAATAACAAGATTCAGGTAATAAAGTTTTTGACAAAAAAGTTTAGAAGAGGAAGCCTTTGCAAGAAGGAAAAGGAAAGACCATCTGGTAGAGATGAGTCGAAAGGAAAAGGCCTTAGCGTCAAAAGACCACCAAGCTTAGGGTCCTAAACTGGACACCTAAGAAGACCAAGGAAAACTAAAAGAGTGATCAAAGAAACAGAGAGTAAACGCGAGAAAGAAGGTGGAGGAGAGAATAACAAGATTCAGGTAATAAAGTTTTTGACAAAAAAGTTTAGATGGTGGAGGTCTGAGAAAGAAGACTTAACGAGAAGAGGGTCAGAGCACAGGTCCAAAAGACGAAGGCTAACCTGGAAGGGGAGATAGAGGAGAAATGAAGGTCAGATGGGAAGAATGAAAGGAAGTAGGGGAATGAAATTTTACTTTAAACTGACTGGGGGCTAAGAACATAGAGGGCTGAGAATAAGGTTCTGCAGTGGGTAAAGGAAGGATATGGCTACAGAGGTGGCCAAAGGAAATTATCTCACAAATGACGTAGAGAATATGATGGTTTTTCTTCGTATCAAGAAAAAAAGAGAAGAAGAAAGAAACTTACTGGCTGGGGGCTAAGAGCACACAGAGGGCTGAGAATAAGGTTCTGCAGTGGGTAAAGGAAGGATAAGGCTACAGAGGTGGCCAA
>NC_134778.1:10166283-10168783 GCF_046742065.1 Oratosquilla oratoria
ATGGATTAAATAAATGAGAACGTAAACAAAGTAGGAAAAAGGACAGAATTAGGTTTACTGTCAATCGGAGGAATAGAAAACGGGATACAAAGAGCCGCGAAGACAAACTGTAACAGAAAGACATAAGACAACACAGAAGAGACCAAATGTCCGAGAATGAGGAAAGACAATGAAGGAACACAGGAATGAAAACAACGAAGAGAACACGAACAATACAGAATGAAGATAATCAGAAGAAAAAAAAAACACAGATAGTCGAAGCCAAAGACAACAGGGACTGAATCTCTAGTTAATGGACAAAATGTGATTGCCATGGAAATTGTTGTTATTGGCACCGGCTGTGGGAGAAAGAAAGCTTTCCTAACCTGCACCCGCGCTGATGTGGTGGGGTAGTGGGGAGGGGTGGTGGTGGTGGAGGGGGGGAGTTAGGTTAGGTTAGGTTAGGCTAGGTTAGGTTAGGTTAGGTTAGGTTAGGCTAGGTTAGGTTAGATTAGGTTCGGTTCGGTTAGGTTAGGTTAGGTTCGGTTAGGTTAGGTTCGGTTAGGTTCGGTTAGGTTAGGTTATGTTACGTTACATTAGGTTCGGTTCGGTTAGGTTAGGTTAGGTTAGGTTAGGTTAGGTTAGGTTAGGTTAGGTTAGGTTAGGTTAGGTTAGGTTAGGTTAGGTTAGGTTAGGTTAGGTTAGGTTAGGTTAGGTTAGGTTAGGTTAGGTTAGGTTAGGTTAGGTTAGGTTAGGTTAGGTTAGGTTAGGTTAGGTTAGGTTAGGTTAAATGCAGTCAGATGAGAGAGGTGATGAACATTAAGCAGGAATCAGGAAACGTTATGAAAAGTTATGTAAGGAGGAAAAGTAAAGTAAAAAGTAGGAAGGGAAGGGAAGGGAAGAGGAGAAGGAGGAGGAGGAGGAGAGGTTGTTGAGGGGGGGCGGGTCACAACCCAGGAGCATAAATGCAGTGATGAGGGAGGAATCAGTGCGTTGTGCAAGCTGAAAATGAGAGCAAGTAAGGAAAAAGTATAGAAATCAAAGGGAGGGGAATGGAAACAAGAGGAGAAGGAGGAGGTAAGAAAGAAGTGGTTCTGGAGGTGGGAGAGGAGTAGAGGAAATTAGACTTGGGAGAGGAGTAAAGGATATAAGGAATAAACACAAGAACATAAGTATGAAGGAAACTGCAAGAGATCATAAGTCTCTCGTCTATTACCACCAATCATACCTATTCATAAATATTACAAAGGATTACAAATGCGGAGCATGCCGGCAGGAGACATTTTGGTCCATAGCTAGGTCGGATGCAAAAAAAAATCATAATAATGATAAACAAATAAATGAATAGATTAAAAAAATAGTAATGTAAATAAAAACAATGAAAATGTAAATAAAAACAATAATAATGTCTAAGCTTCTCTTAAAAAAAACAATACATAGCGATTAAGTTAACCACTCCGCTGGTAAACCAATTCTTGCCAAATTCTTTCTTAAACCTAAATTTGTCAATTTTGAATTCGTTGATACGAGTCCTACCCTTGCTTGCATCATCCTTGTTTTGTCACTTGATCCATTCGGATACCTCCATTAAATCGCCCCGTATCCCTCATCTTTCCATATAGTATAAGTTAAGATGCTCAAACCTGCCTTCAAATGGTAAATTTCTAAGCCCTTGTATAATTTTGGTAATTCTCTTCTGTACTGATTCTAGTGAAATAATATCCATTCTATAAGATGAAGACCAAAACTGTACCACGTAGTCAAAGATGGGTCTAACTATTGCCAGAAAAAGTTTGAGAACTACATCTGCACTTTTGTTTGTAACCGTCTTAGCAATAAATCCTAATCCTTTGTTAACACAATCCCTGGCACTAATGCACTGTTTCCCAGATTTGAAGTCAGGACTCACTAACACTCCGAAGTCCTTTTCATATTCAGTTTTCATTGTTTGTTACCAGTAGATCCAAAGAATTCTCTGCCTTCATGGGCTTGGTAATCAATTGCTTTAGGAAATTACCTTGTACCACATCTAGAAAATAAATAAATCAATAAATAAAAGATGCTCCTTGATCCCCTACTGAAATATCACAGTCATTGTTCCCATAATCATATAACTTTTGTACTACGACGACCTGCGAATTTGTCGCAACAATGATTCGTACTGTTTCGTACTTGGGTTAGGTCTATTAAGAACCCTGATAATAAGTTTCTTCTTCCTACCTATAATCTTCTATGCCTGTCTCATACTTAGTCGAGTTTTTGGTCATGCATTTAGCTGTGATTTTTAATAAAAAGTGCTACTCATCCCACCTTTCCTGCCTTTCCTATCCTTGTGAAGTAGTCTATACCCTTGAATCTCGATTTCCGGAAGAAGATGTCTATCTGCCATATTGATCCATGATTCAGTAATAGCTATTATTTCAAATCTTTCTACACAAGCTTTACCACTCAACAAATCTATTCAATTCATGACGCTTCTGCTGTTCATATAGTAAACACTGAGATTATCCTCCCTCCACCT
>NC_134778.1:10186283-10211283 GCF_046742065.1 Oratosquilla oratoria
ATAATATGAAAGGTCAGATGGCTTTGAGTAAGTGGCAACGAATTGCGAAGTTCGCGAAGAGAAGTTTGTAATGCTGATGTGCTTCCGAAAGGGAGAGGGAGGATGAGGAGAAAATTGTTAAGGATTATTCTTTCTTCCCGTTTTCATTCCCTTAAGATCTCTACGTTTACGTTTTCTTCCTACGTTCTCTGTTCCTACACAGGATCTTGACTTCTGGCCCACGACGACAAAATCAGCCATGGCAAGGCAAAAATTTATTTTGTTGTTATTTTTTATAAAAATAGGGAGAAGAGAAATCCATTACAGTTGAGTAAATAAAGAGATAAAAGATAATGTTTCTGAGCTGAACAAAGGAAGGAATGTGAAGAGAAAAAGATACATAAAGAACGAGAAGGAGAACTGAAACTTTAGTAGCAGGAAACGATGGCAGAAATAGCGAAAAGAAATTATGGGAAAAGAGAAATTATGAGAGAAGAGGAAGGCTATGTGACAGTGAGGGAAAGAGAGTAAGAGGATGAAGATAACAGCTTCAGGAAGCAGAGAAGAAAGCTGGAAAATGGAAATTTCCAAATAAAGCTTCTCCAAAAAATGTGGCTCAAAAGGGAAACAAATGAAAATGTGAAGAATATGTTGAAATAAATTTTATACATTCAGAAGGCATAACAGAAGAAGTGTGAAAGAAAGAAAGACCAAAAGAGTGAAGGAAAGAGAGAGAACGAGAAGGAAAGAGAAAGTGAGAGAAGGAGAAAGAGTGAGAGAGAGAAAGTGAAAGATAGAGAGAGTAGGAAGGAAAGAGAAAGAGAGACAGGGTGAGAAGGAAAAGACAGAAAGAGAGAGAGAGTTGGGAAGAGAAAGAGAGAGAAGAAAAGAGAGACAGAAGGAAAAAAAGAAAAAAAAGAGAGAAAGAGAGAGAAGGAAAGAAGGAGAGAGAAGGAAAATGGGAGAAAAGAGAGAGAGAGAGAGAGAGAGAGAGAGAGAGAGAGAGAGAGAGAGAGAGAGAGAGAGAGAGAGAGAATAAAGGAAAAAGAATGAGATAGAGAGAAAATGAAATAGAATAAGAGAGAGAGGGAGAGCAAGGGAAAGAGAGAGTAAAGGAAAAAGAATGAGAAAAAGAGAACAAGAAATAAATAGAGAGAGAGAATAAAAAAAATAATGATGTTATGGTGTACGTGTATAGCACCGTACATTTCTGATTAATGTGCGTATGTATTAATAGACTAGGAAATACATGTTTTCTCCCTTGTATATTTGTCACATGTAATATAATTATTTTGTACTCGTTGTTATGATATCTGGTGGCAGTTTCGTATGCATTTTTTGTAATCGAACCATGGGATTCATGTATGTTTTCCTGCGAATCTTGGTGTTCCCAAGCGACGCCAGTGATGGTTTTGTCTCTAGAGTGAGTACGCGTATTGTTATGTAAGGCTTTACAAATTACTGAGTTCTTCGAACTCAGTGTTTTATTATCCACCCTATTACATAGTGGTGGCAGCGAGTTAAGCAATATTGTGGACATTCAATTTGTGTACATTTAAAATCCAGAACGCTACTTTAAACTTGGAAAATTAGAAATCTCTGGGAAGCCAGTTCTGTGGCATCGTGTTTGTCTTTTCTCTCCCCTTTTCTCTCCTTTCTCAGCCAGGTGGTAATATCGAGCGTTTTGGAACAATTCATACTAGTGATTTGATCTTTTTAATTGGACGCAAAAACAGTATTCTCCAAGCGCGCCAGATGATTTTTATGCTTCCACGAGGTTTTCCGGCATCCTGTCTGCTGCTCGAACTTCATTTCCTTTTCGTCATCTGCGTTCGTCAAAGGATCGCCTTTTGTTCCTCAGTGTGTCGACTGTAATCTGTAGCCCGGATGGCATAGAAGTTTTAACAATATTATATCTACGTGATACTTTTGAACAGTGATATGCGTTTGCTGCCTTCTCCAGTGACTGGCACCTTTCAGTGTTTTCTCTGTTGTGCTCAGGCTTGTACAGGCTTTACAAAGGATTACAAAGGCGGAGCATGCCGACAGGAGACCTTTTGATCCATATCTAGGTCGGATGCGAATTAAAAAATTATATTAGTAATAAAATAATAAATAAAAACTATGATAATGTAAATAACAAATAAAATACATAAATAAATACATAGGTATAGTTAAATAATAAACAAACAGGTAAATAGTAAATAATAATAAATTGACATATAATTAATGATAAATGAAAATTAGACAGACAAATGATAACAAAACAAAAACAAATAATATAAGATAAATTATAATCATTACAGCATCTTACTTAGGTATTTATCTAAATGATTCTTAAAGCTTCGAACTGAACTACATTGCACTACCTGTGCAGGAAGTTTATTCCATTCATTAACTACACGGTTGGCAAAGTTGTTTCTACCTAATTCCAAATTGAATCTATTTCCGGAGAGTTTGAGACCATTGTTTCTTGTCTGATTCTCATTCAATGTGAAAATTTTTGTCACTTTTGATGTTGTCAATTCCCATTGGAATCTTAGATACCTGTATCAATACACCTGTGAGTCTACGCTCTTTTAGGGAAAACAGACTCATATGTTTTAGTCGATTTTCGTATGATTTCATTTTTATATTTGGAATCAGTTTTGTGGCTCTCTTTTGTACTTCTTCTAATCTGTCAATGTCTTTAATGAGATTCGGTGACCATACGGAAACAGCATATTCCATATGTGGACGAACTAACGATTTATATAGCTTGTTAATGAGTGATGGACTTTTGAAATCAAAAGATTGCGCAATCAGTCCTAGAATCTTATTTGCTTTCTCAGAGGCTGAAATACACTGCTTGGATGATTTGAGGTCGTTACTGATAATTACGCCGAGATCTTTTTCACTATCCACTTTTGTTAACGAATTTCCAAATAACTTGTAATCGTACTTACTGTTATTTTTACCTATGTGCATTACCTTGCATTTACTTGTGTTAAATTTCATTAGCCACTTTTCAGACCATTGCTGTAATTGATCTAAATCTTCTTGAATATCTAATTGGTTTGAGTGATCATTTGCCACTCCGCACAGTTTTGTATCATCAGCAAATTTGGAAACAGTAGATTTTAGTCCATGGTCTATATCATTTATATATACTATGAATAGAAGTGGCCCAAGAACGGAACCCTGAGGAACTCCACTTGCAACACTTTTCCATCCAGAAGTTTTTCCATTTAAAACAACTCTCATGTTCATGCATACAATACCATATTCTTTTTTCTGATAATAGTGAAATATTTGGCCAAAAGTTCTTTGTCTGGCAAGGCGACCATATTAGTTCTTGTGTTACCATGTTTCCATAGCGCCCATGCTTGTGATGTCACATGACAATTTCTTTAAGGTCTAATATAATTACCCGTGTAGTGATGTCTTCCTAGTTTCTGTTTATTAGCGAGCTGTGGTAATTACGTGCCTTAATTGTGAATCATTTACATTGTATAAACATTTAATTTTTGTGCTTTTGCTTTGCGTATCACAGCAAATTTTATTGTTTACATTCTTTCAGGTGATCCAATCTTCCAATTCAAGAAGTGGATTCTTTACGACCGCCATTATTATTGTACGTATTTTGATTATTTCTAATATGTCTAAACCCAAGGTCCCATCTTTTTTGAATCCCCAAAATCCATCTGGGACAATGGCTCATACTTTCATATCATTACATCAGGATCCTTCTGTTAAATTTTCTGGTGAGGATCCCCAATATAAAGCTAGTAATTTCATTCGCCAGTGTGAAGATTGTATTGTAAATACTAATGTTTCAACAGGGCCTAAGAAAAAATTCATTCGTGAGGTCACAGCTTGTACCAGATTCATTGGCATCTGAAATGTTATCGGCATCTTGTCTTGATCTCAAGCCTTTGGATTATAATCATGATTCTTTTAGAGTTAATGTCCTCAACATCTTTTCTGATATCACCGTAGGTAATTCATTTCAGTAGCGTTTTAAGCTGGCTAATGTTCTTACGTCCAGATTGGGCACTATTGACTATAGGCGGGCTCAGGCTCAGGCCAACAAAATTGTAGTTGAAGCCTTATATTCTCTCTCCTCTTCAGAGTGGGCAGACAAAGGTACTATAACTTTAGATAGGTTCCGCCTTATTTTAGAGTTTCTTTTATGCACAATTTATTTTCTTAGTGTCTTTTGAGAGGAAAGCAGTATCTTCTCTCAGTTGTAAGACGGAGGAGTCCCTATTATCTTTTACAGCAAGACTTTCATGTAAACTTAAGGAGGTACCTTCTGGTTCTTTGTGTATTAGTAATGCACTTCAACATACCAATGTTCGTAGTTCTCCTTCTCCCCCCCGTCAGTGTTCAGTTCTACCCAAAGCTCTCTTTCGCCTACATTTACCTCTCCTGTCCTTACATGTACATATTTAAGAAGCCAGGCCATTCGAGTAGTTTTTGTTTTAGCCGTAAACGTCAGGTACACAAGTCAAGGCAGTTCCCTGTCAGTAGGAATTTATCAGATGTTTCCTCTAATGTAACGCATGACCTCTCTAGAGTAGAGGCGTAGGATAAGCTTAGCTACTGCCATATCCATGGTCATTGTAAACACTCTACTAATTATATAATCAGTGTTTCAAGATTTTGAATCTTAGAGCTGAGACTTCTCATCAGTCTAGACAACCTCGGTCCCATTTTCATAGGCGCCCGTTTCACAACCCAAAGTTTAACCAGTAATGTTTGGTGTCAGATCATCCCATTGATGGCTGCTGAGTCTTCTCAATTACTCACCTTCCAATTTCTTACAGAGAATACACCTATTTCAATCACTGTAGATACTGGTGCAGACTGTAGTCTCATAAGTAGAAAGGCTTATTATGTTCTCCGGGATTTGTACAATCTCTCTTTATCTCCTTTTTTGTAATAGTTTGCATTCTGTACAAGGTTTTCCCTTGCCTATTCTCGGGTTTGTTCACATTCCCTTAAGGTTTTCCTTGCATGCTACAGTTTTCCATGTAATTTTTGTTGTTGTATCTGGTATTGCTCTTATGTGTGATTGTCTCTTGGGCATTGATGTTCTCACATTGCAGGGCATTGCTATATCTCCTTGTCGCCGTGTAGTGACTTTCTATAACTTTGTCATTCCTGCACCAGATAGGCCAGTTTCCATTTGTGACTCCCCTCCTGTGCATCATCAGATCGTACAGTTGCCTTCGAAAGGACCTCCTTGTTTTAACTCTTCTATTCTTTCTTGCGCTACTGTTGTTGTAGGAGAGAATTGTATTGGATCTTCAAGTACATTTCAAGTTCCGGTGAACATTTCAGGTGCTCATATTGCGTCTGACGTTTTATCCCAGCCTGATTCTGTTCGTGTTCGTCGCCTTGCTTTAGAAGGGACTCTCTCCACTATTCGTGAGGATCATGTTACCACGGCTATGGTAACCAACGTCACGGGTGCTCCTATCGCTCTCTCTCCTGGCAGTCGTTTATGCTCCTTTGAAGTAGCTGACGTTGATGCTTTCCAAGATTCGCCTCCTATCATTGCGGCTTTTCTGCTAGTCTCCACAAGTGACACAGCTTACTTGACCTCCAAATTTGCAACGTTTGTAGGTAAGGTTGATTTTCCTGATAAGACGCCTCATTTCATTGAACTGTTAGTAACGCACCGTCAGTCTTTGGTTTTGCCTGATCATCCATTAGGAGTTATAGATCGTGTGGTTCATAGAATTGATCTTCACCAGGAACTTGTCCTATTTACGTTCCATCTTACAGGTTGCCTCATTTTCGTCGGCTTATAGCACAGTCTTTGGTTGATATGTTACGTGAAGGCGTTGTACAAGTCTCACTCGTAGTGGAACTCGCCACTCCTCCTGGTGCCTAAGAAAGACGGATCTTTTTGTCCTGTCATTGATTATAGACGAGTTAACGAGGTCACTATTCCAGACCATTACCCTTTGCCCGTATTGAGTGACCTCCATTTCATTGGCACTGGTAATACAGTGTTCACCACCCTAGACTTAAAAGCAGGCTTTCGGCAGATTCTCTTGGAGAAGTCTCGTAAGATCACGGCCTTCTTGACTCCCAATGGACATTATGAATGGATTCGTTGCCCCATGGGGTTATGGAATGCTTTCGTGACTTGCAAGCGCTTGATTAACCCCATTTTTCATGGTCTATTAGGCAACGGACTCTTTGTTTACCTGGATAATTTAATCTTAGTGTAAAAGGATGTGGAGAGCCACTTCTATGTTGTCCATGGTCTTGCAACGTTTTGCTGATGCTGGATTGAAACTCTATTTGCCCAAGTGTTCTTTTCTTAAGCCTAGCATCCAATTCCTAGGCCATGTTGCAGACAAATATGGTATTCACACTACTGACGATAAGGTTATGGGGGGTGAGGGACTTCCTTACTCCTAGGTCAGTTGAGCAAGTCCGTTCCTTCCTTGGGCTGGCAGGATACTAGTGTGCATTTATTAGGAATTTTGCTTCAATTTCTTCCCCTTTAACACATCTCCTCAAGAAGAACACTTTCTTCCAGTGGCGTGATGTTCACCAGAAAATTTTTAATTCCTTATTCCCCTTACTATTTGTACAGATGCATCTGGTACAGCTATTGGAACTGTACTTATGAGGCAAGTAGACGGATGTAGACCGCACACTAGACCGCACATTATTGAATATCCTAGTCGCATTCAAGCCTAAGTCTTGTTACTCTGTAACTCATTTGGAAGCCCTGGCAGTGGTGTGGGCTTTAAAGCATTTTCGTGATATCATTTTTGGATATCCTGTCATACAGCTTTACAAGGACAAAAATATTTCCGGCTGCCTAGCCAGATGGTTTCTCATGATTAAGGAATTTAACCCAACACTTAAGCATATTCCATGGCCTGCGAACAATGTTGCTGACGCACGCTCACGTAATATACCTGAAGCTGTAGTTACAGTGATTGACAATTTTTTTCTGAATGGTTCTGGCCAAAGCTCAGCGTGAGGACTCTGTTTAATCTGCTGTTATTTATTTTTTGGAGTCTGGTGATGATACCACCTTGCCAGACTTACCTGTTCCCCTGTCCCAATTTTCCTTGCAAGACAAGGTTCTCATTCGTAATGTGGAAGTATCTGAACAGGATGTGGCACAGCTAGTGATCCCTGAGTCTCTAATTCCTGTTGTTTTCTCCTTTGTCCATGATGCCCCTCAGGCTGGTCACCCAAGTCTGACAAAATTCTGGCTATGGCACGTAAGAAGTATTATTGACCAAAAATGCGACTGGACATTACCTCTCATGCAGCCCAGTGTAGCTCTTGTGCCCAGATCAAAGGTTCTACGCAGACTGCTCCTATCTTAGAGTACCCTACTCCTTTTCGACCTTTGTAGACTATGGCTATAGACCTTTTACAACTGCCTCGTAGTACTCAAGGTTCTGTGTATGTCCTTGTGTGTGTGGACCAATTTAATCATTTTGTAATATTGGCTCCCTTACGTAGCAAGTCTGCTCCAGTAGTAGCCCATGCTTTAGTTTCTTATGTTTTTTGTCCATACACTACTCCTTCGGTGCTCCTTAGTGACAGTGGTTCTGAGTTTAAAAATGAAGTTTTAGCGAGCATTTGTGAGCGTAACGGCATCACACAAACATTTTTGACTGCTTACCACCCTGCGTCCAATGGTCTTATAGAGAGGACGAATAGGAAGATTTTGGATATATTCAGGAACGTTGCTAGTAGCCTTCATGAATCTTGGAAGGACTAGCTTCCACATGTCAGTGCTTGTATGAACCGTACCATTAATATCCCAACGGGCAAGCCGCCTCATTGTGTCATCTATGGTGTCAAAAAACGGCTCCCTTGTGATGTGCTTGACTGCTCCGATCGTCCCCTCTACAATTTTGATGACTATAGTCAAATCCAATATCTGTAAAAGAAAAACTTGAAGTCTCCAATGCCATAATGTTGAAACATCAGCATATCCGGGCTAAGCCTGTTATATCAGCATTGATGATCATGTTTATAAGGGCATGCCTGGTCGCTAATCTAAAGTTAATTGTTAAATTTACAGGTCCCTTTTTGGTTACTGAGAAGTTGTATCCCAACAAGCTCATGGTCTTTGATCCTTCCCAGGGACTGAGCAAAGTGTTGCATGTTGATAGGCTTAAGGTTATAAGACTGCCTATCCCTGTATTTACCAAGCCTCCCCTAAGGCCCCCTATACAAACTATGCCTTCTGTATCTGCCCCTCATAATTATAATCTCCGTTCAAGGGGTCCTGTGTCTTCATAACTGTATATGTACTTTGTTTATGTTGTTATTCATGTTTGTCTTGTTCTGTATTTTGTATCTTGTTTCTCTTTTACTTGTATTGATTTGTAAATTTTGTAAATCTGGTTTATCTATTGTCAGGTCCCGGACGTCCGGCAATTGCTATTTTTGTCTCTTATTTAACCGGCACCAGTTCGTATATATTTGTATGCCGTATGCAATTTTTATGTATTCATATGTATAGAACTTATATGTCATGTAATTATGTATGCGTATGTATTTTTTCGCTTCTGTAAGACTGTTCTATAATGTGGTGTGTGTAAAGTATGTTATCTTGTGTGTTACGTT
The DNA here is from genome assembly GCF_046742065.1 of Oratosquilla oratoria. Lineage (NCBI taxonomy): Eukaryota > Metazoa > Arthropoda > Malacostraca > Stomatopoda > Squillidae > Oratosquilla > Oratosquilla oratoria. Next base: position 10,194,864 of record NC_134778.1, read on the forward strand.
ATGTTTATGTAGTAGGGTGTGGTGATTTAGTAATTATTTCCCACACTTTTGTATTCACACTATTGTGTGTGTGGAACATGCTATGTAATTGTCCATTTTGTCATGTTGTTCAATTGTTTTCCTCGTTTGTTTGGTAGGGTCACCGGTTGGCGGTGGCCGAGCAATGTTATGGTGTAGCCTACGTGTATAGCACCGTACATTTGTGATTATTGAGCGTATGTATTAATAGACTGAGAGATACATGTTTTCTCTCTTGTATATTCGTCATATGTAATATAATTCTTTTTTACTCGTTGTTGTAATATCTGGTTGCAGTTTCATATACATTTTTTGTAATTGAACCATGCGATTCGCGTATGTTTTCCTGCAAATCTTGGCGTTCCCAAGCGACACCAATCTTGGTTTCGTCTCCAGAGTGACCACATCTGTTGTTATGTAGTGCTGTTTTCAAATTACTAACTTATTCGAACTCAGTGTTATATTAGCCCCCCTATTACAATGAGAGAGAGAGAAAAGGAAAGAAACAAAGAGAGAGAGTGGACGAAAGAGAACGAGAGAACGAGAGAAAGGACAAGAGAGAAGATGAGAGAGAGAACAAGAGAGAGAACGAGAGAGAGGACAAGAGAGAAGATGAGAGAGAGAACAAGAGAGAGAACGAGAGAGTACCAAGGCTGAAAAAAATCGATAACAGAGTGCATGTATTCCATGGAAACAAAATAAACACGAGAGCATATGATGGCTTCAGAAAATGGAGTGAAAATAAGGAAAATATGATATGGAAGGAAGAAATCTGGGAAATGATATCGGTAACGTACATGAACGCCGCCGAAGGGAGGAATGGGGATATGAGATCAAGAAAGAAATATAATAAAGTTGGAAACACTTTTTTAAAAAAGTGAATAAGAAGGAAAGAGGAGACGCGCAAATTTCAAAAAGACTAAGCCGATAAGAACCGTGCTCAGACAAAATATTCTGAAAAGTTTGAAGAGATGATGAAGAGTATCATGAAGAATTTCGGGATGGGGGGGGAATGAAGGAGATTAGATAGGCCTAGTGTGTGAGATGCTATAAAAAAAATGGCTTTTATACAAAGGGAACTGTAAAACTGCGTAACTGTTCACTGAGACGCATCACAAGAACACCATGTGAAGATGAACAAATAAAGAACACAACAAGAGTGAGATTGTAGCGTCCAGGATGAACTATATCAACCAAACTCATCCTATGTAAAGCCACAGGAATAAGCGGAAATGACCAATCCTTTGCCTCTCCTACATTCGCTCATCCTTCCTACCTCTCCCTCCCCTTGTCAATTCTCTCTCTCTGTCTCTCTCTCTCTCTCTCTCTCTCTCTCTCTCTCTCTCTCTCTCTCTCTCTCTCTCTCTCTCTCTCTCTCTCTCTCTCTCTCTCTCTCTCTCTCTCTCTCTCTCTCTCTCTCTCTCTCTCTCTCTCTCTCTCTCTCTCTCTCTCTCTCTCTCTCTCTCTCTCTCTCTCTCTCTCTCTCTCTCTCTCTCTCTCTCTCTCTCTCTCTCTCTCTCTCTCTCTCTCTCTCTCTCTCTCTCTCTCTCTCTCTCTCTCTCTCTCTCTCTCTCTCTCTCTCTCTCTCTCTCTCTCTCTCTCTCTCTTTCTCTCCCTATTCCCTCTTTTTCTCCTCCCCTTTCTCACTTTGAGTGCGTTTTTTCTATATCATAGCAAAAATAAATAGGTACTGTCCAAGACCTTTGAATATTTATCAAATAAATAAAAAAGAACAATAAACATAACACAGGTACTGTTTCCGAGTTAACAGATTTTATTTTATTTTCTATATAGTAATTTATTTTTTCTTTTATATGTCGATTTTTAGCCAGAATGAGTTGATTGGTTCTATCTTAACCTCATTAGCCTAGAAAACTAGCTTACATTGGCTAAACTTTGTCTGGCGTTGTGTAGGATAAAACATGCAAAAGTGGTAACCTGCTCGACCAGGTTAGGAAAATCGTTGTTCGTGATCAATCTGACCTATCAGCTTTAACAGAAACATTCTTGAACATTGAACATAAAGGGGAGCATCAGAAAGTATGTTGTTCACCCCCCCCTCGCCCCCCCGGAAACGTTTATGTAAATTTGTGGAGGCTAGCAGGGGCCAAGAATCCGAAAAGATCCAAATACGATTCTGATCACCTACCGGCCTAGGCAAATTTACACACACACACACACACACACACACACACACACACACACACACACACACACACACACACACACACACACACACACACACACACACACACACACACACACACACACACACAAATTCACACACACACACACACACACACACACACACACACACACACTGTAACATGTGTTCATTCCTAGGTACATACATACATATACCAAAGGCTTTTCCCCCCTTACACGGGAGGTAGCCAAAAAACAGAGGCATAGAAACCACTTCCACCCATTCCATCCCCTACATATTCCACTTCCCTCTACCCTCTTCCCTCCCTCTTATCTTGGCACCTAGATGACGGGTCATCCCTGCATCTTGTCCATTCCTAGGTACATGATAACCATCTATACTTAAAAAATTAGAAAAACATATAGGGATACCATCAAACCAACCGAGCTAGAAGACGATTTTATATCCTTTTTCTGAATAGCGAGCTTTATATTTTACAGTTTGACTCTAATGAAGAAAATAAACAAAGTAGGAGTCAGCAAGTTAGGAAATGATATAAGAAAAATTATATGGCTAGTGTTGGAATAGTTTGTATATTGACATTTAAACCAACGACATGAGCAAAAGAGATTCGGAGGATTTGGGGATAATAGTAACAGAATTGCCATTTTAACAAGGTGGACTCGACTGAGAATATGGAAGCCTTGCTGAGCGATGAAGATATTTATACAAAAACCACTAAGAACCCACTAGAGACTACCAATAAGGAGTTTAATAAAAAAAAAAAAAAAAAAAAAAAAAAAAGGGGGGGAAGGCTTGATCAAACAGCTATCGACTGAGTACCTTTCTCTGCCTTACATATACGATCTAATTTAAAACTAAAAAAATCCGACAACTGAACCCAATCAGGTTTAATCATCTTTTGTATTAGGCCTTGTACACCCAAGTACCAAAAGACCTTTTCTCATTATAAGTGAAGTGGCCAGCCAAGCCATGCATCTGCCCGTCACCCATCACCCATTTGTTTTCCTTTTTCCCTTAACTCGTTGAGGATGAGGGGCCATCCCTGTGCCCCGCCCAGGATCTGGGTAAGAAGTAATGCAGCAAGACACAGCACGCCCACAGAAGAATGATACATGGACTCAAAATTTTGCCTTACGAAGAGAGGCTTAGACACCTTCACTTACACTCTCTGGAAAATGCAGAGTGCGGGGTGATCTAATAGAGGTGTTCAAGTGGATCAAAGGCTTTAACGAGGGTGATGCAAACAAGGTCATCATATTAAAACAACAGGGCTGGACTCGCAGTAATGGTTATAAACTGGACAAATTTAGATTTAGAAAGGAAATAGGCAAGAATTGGTTTACTAATAGGGTGGTCGACGAATGGAATAAACTTAGTAACCATGTAGTAAGCGCTGAAACTATCAGTTGTTTTAAGAAACGATTAGATAACTTTATGGATGGGGATGACAGGTGGTGATGGATACGGAGCTGCCTAGTGTAGGCCTTGTGGTCTCTTGCAGTCTCCTTCATTCTTATGTTCTTATGGAAGTCTGACAGCCGAAGCTATGAATAGTTTACCCCATTTCTTCATTCCCTGGAGACTCTTCTCCCTCGTCTCCTCACAATTAATGCAGAATAGACGAGAAGAAATCCTTTTGGCAACGTCAATTTTTTTATCCATTCATAACCTTTCTCCCCTCACACCTTTCTCTTACCCTTTCCCCTCCCTTTAACTCAATTTTCAAATCCCGTGTTCAGAAAAATGTTCATCTTATTGAAATTTTTTTAGTTTACAGATCATTTCCCTCCTTATCCGTGTCCCAGTAGCTGATATATTAGTATTTCTTGAAGAAGAATGAAAGAAAAATTACTTGCTAATCCTCGTTCGCACTATTACCAATCTGATCAAGATGTGTGTACTCTTTATTCCAAGTTTATCTTCATTGGATAATTTTACAATAAATATTTTGAGTTATTCCTAGGAATTTCCTATCTCCTATGTGAAGTAAATCGTACAGTGAATTATTTGAAAGGAGATTATTGGCTAGTATCCTAAACCAGAATTTTAGTTAACATACACATGTAGATAAAATACTGTGAATTTGGCCTGATAATCTTCATTTAAGAAAACTTCTCTCGGAATTACATAATGCAGCGTCTATCAATAGAAACACTATGTGATGACGAAGCATTTTTAATACGTAATTTTGCTCGTTAGAGCTTCATTAAGTACATAGTCGTGGTACACAAATCTCTGAGAATAAATAGGAAGAGTCGGGGGGAGTGGGGGAAGGTCACTTGAGCCTAGGAAAGGTTAACGAGGATAGAGAGTAATTGTCCGTGTGGAGGAGGACATTTGTTCACCATTGATGGCTTCACTACGTATGAGTTTCCGTATATGTTTCCGTCGAGCTCCTTGTCAGTCTCAATCATGATGGTATGGAATTAAATTAAAATTTTGATATAGTGGGGGTTCCAACGTCGACGGGCAAAATCACGAGAGAGAAAAAGATGTGGAGGGCAACTAAATATAATTTTCCGAAATTTTGTTTGCAATTCGAACCAAATGAACCAGGGAGATAAAATGTTAAACATAATTCTATTTTGTTCAATTGTGTTAGGTCCTTGGGTGATGGCTGCTTCCAAACGTTTTCTCCGGATTCTATTGGGCTTGTGTACCAAAAGTTCTGCCCTTTCCTAGTCCGTCAAATGGTTGTCACTGTTCCTGTGTTGGTGGTGATATCATGGCGGACATTGTAGCAATTTTATCGCATCCAGGTTTTTAGTTCGCATGCTATTTCCCCAGTGTAAGACTTGTTATATCCCGAGCACGGAATACACGATAGACACCAGTTTGTTGTCAGGCTTCGCCCCGATTTTTATTCTTATTCTCTTGGTGTCCTTACTTGTCCTACTGCACTGGCACACTACTTCAAAATTCCTGGGTTTTATTGTACGAGCAAGGTTGTGGCGACGTCGCTGGTTGGTAGAATGAGTCGCTTGGGTGTTCCGCTCTGTTGCCTACGGCCCTACATGATCTTAATTGCCTTTTTCTTCTAATGTTCGATAAGGAAAAAATAAATTTCAGTTTCGAAAAGGCCTCCTTGATATAGCAGCACTCTTCCTCTAGGTATTCCTCACTGTATATACTGATTTATATGTACATATACATAGGCATATACACATTTATATATGTGTATATACATATATATATATATATATATATATATATATATATATTATATATATATATATATATATATATATATATATATATATATATAATACTGATGACCCACTTTCGGAGAAGAATAAGCGAAGATATAGAGATCTGTATATTTCGATCACTTACTGTGATCCTCTTCGGCAGATATGAGTTACAAAGTTCAAGTTCAAGTTTTGTGATTTTAGTCCCAGCGGAGCTAGCCGATTTAGGGACTGGCTTGTAGTTTCTGGGTGGCTTCAAATAGTGTATTTGGAGATGTTAGGGAAGTGTTGGGGTGATTTGAGAAGTTGTGTAATTGGGTAAGAGTTTTGATTTTCGCTTGTGGGCATGCGGGTGCATGTGGGGGTGGTCGGGGTGTTTACAGCAGTCCCCCGACTGGGGAGGAGCAGACGAGGTTGGCTGCAAGGACGAGGAGGTCGACTTTGGAGGAGGAGTCCGCAATGAGGCGTTCGAGGGCTGTGGCAGGGTCATTGAAGTTTGACCTTAGGGGCCAGAAGTGGGCTTCCAATTCGGGGCACAAGAAGAGGCAGTGCTTGAAAGATACTTCCGCGCCACAGGTGCAGCGGGAAGTGGTATATTTGGTCCGCCAGTGATTCACCCGTATCCTGCTGACTGTTGCCGCAATGTACGGGGTAGAGAGGAGAAGGTAGGGGGGGTCGGTCCAAGGCAGGTCTTAAGGAGTCATCCACGTTCAACAGCAGTAGAGTGGTACTCCAATTTCCAGATGTCCCAGGCAGCGCGGTCAATTTTGCAAAAGAAGTCATGTGCAGAGGGTTGGATTGAGGTGACTTTGCTGTTAGGCAATGTGGCACCTGTTTTGGCAGTTTTGTCTGCCATCTCGTTGCCAAGGAGGCCCACGTGCGAGGGGACCCATTGGAATCGGAAGTGGACTCCTGCCCTGCCGGCCTCCGTTAGAAGGCACAGGACGTCGTTAAGGATGGCGGGACGTGACGCACAGCTGCCGTTCTGGATAGCTATTAGACTAGATTTCGAGTCTGATAGCACCGTTACCTGCGGTGGTGGGTGGGGAATGGCGAGTACAATTTGCACTGCCTCTCTGATGGCGACGAGCTCAGCCGTGAGGATGGAGGTGGGGGGTAGTTTCACTGGGTGAGCTTCCTTTGTGTTGTACAGGTAGATGCCTGCTCCTGAGCGTCCATCTTCGAACACTGATCCGTCTGTATATATCAGCAGGTCGTCACGGTATTTGAGCGCAATCTGCTCCCTTGCTCGCGCTGCAAGCGTGTGTGGGTCGTCTCGACGGCTAAGCCCGGGAAGGTTAAGCTCCACCTCAGGAGGGGTGAGGGCCCACGGAGGGAAGGGGTCCACCTGGCACTGGGCAATCCTCCGGCGTTGGCCAGGTTGGATTTTGGCCTTCTTGCAGATGTCCCTTACTGTAAAGGGAAGGCCGTGAACGGGAACGGGGGTGGAGGCTGAGTTCCAGCTCTCATCCATCTCTTCATCTGTGGAGTTAGGTACCCTTGCAGAGCTGAATAGGTATGTACAGGCACCCTTCTTCAGGCAATGCCTGAGTGGTAGTAGGCCGGCTTCATTGTAGATTTGGGCCTGGGGAACCGACTTTGCTAGTCCTAGCCCTAGGCGGAGCGCTTGGCACTCTACCCGAGCCATTCTTTGCACGGCCGTCGGAGGGAGGTCGTGGAGAGCGGGGGCGCCGAAGAGAAGGCGGGAACGCACGAGGCTCTGAATGATGGGAATCAGAGTTTCCCTGCGTTGGCCCCATTTCTCCCGACGGATGACTCTGACGAGATTGAGCGCCCGTCTGGCACTGAGACAGGCTAGTCTCAGGTGCTCGTTCCAAAGGCCGTCCCGCTGGAAGGTGACCCCAAGGTAGCGGACGGAGGCAGCGGGTTTCACAGCAGTACCGCAGACCGTGATTTGATTCCAGTCCGGATACTGACCTGCGTTATAACCCTTGCTGTGCACCGGCATGTATACAGTTTTGGTCCCGGAGAGGGTGAATCCAAGGTCCATGAGATGGTTTACGACCACGTCTACTTGCTCTTGAAATACCCTTACCTCCGCCCGATGGTTTGCAGAGTTCTTCTTTGGCCGTCGGTACCTGGACTTCCTCCAGAGGGCTATGTCGTCCGCGTAGGCAGTGACTATGGTGTCATGTCTCACCCCCTCTCCCACCCCCGCTAGTAGCAGGGTGAAGAGTAGGGGGGCGACGACGGAGCCCTGGGGGACCCCCATGTCGATTTTGGCTTGCGAACTGATGATCCCTTTCCACCGAACCGCAATTGTTCTGCCGGCGAGAAACGACTTCACGAAGTTGAAGATTGCCGGGGAGACCCCTATGGACTTCAGCTTCAATAGGAGCTTTGTGTGCCAAACGGTGTCAAAAGCCTTGGAGATGTCCAGGAAACAAGTGTGAAGAATTCTTCTCTGCCTTCGGGCTCTCCGGATGTGTTCGGCGAGCTTCACGACGTGATCCGTTACGCTTCTACCCCTCCTGAACCCTGCTTGAAGCTTCGGGAGGCACTTGTTTGAGTCCACATGGTGGCTTAGGCGGTTCAGGATGATACGTTCGTAGACCTTTCCGACGTGGGAGGTGAGGGCCACGGGCCGGTGGTTTTCCACCAGGTTCCTCTGTTTTCCCGCCTTGGGAATGGGGACCACAATTGCATGTTTCCATGCCAGTGGTACCAAGCCTTCTCTCCAGCATTTGTTGTAGATCGCCAACAAGGATTGCTGGAGGGCGGGAGGGAGGTGTCGCAGAAGTGGGTACACAATTTTGTCTGCACCTGGGGATTTCTTGGTGGCCTTAATGGCCCTGAGAGCCCACTTCAGCTCGAAGAGCGAGAGGTCCGTGTGCTCCCCCTTGGGGGGGGGAGAGGTCCACAAGGTCATCATGGGCTGCCCGGAAGTTGCGCTTCTCAGCGGGGAGGCTAGCTGAGGAGCTCGCGCTGGCAAAGTGGTGGAGGAGCCCCTCTGCCTTATCCTCGGCTGTGCGCAACACCCTCCCATCGGGAGCCTTGAGGTCATCATCGGGGGGGCTGTAGTGACTCTTAATTTCCTTGAACCTCTTCCATGCTTCGGTGAGGTCCAGCTTGTCCTTCTTGACGTTTTTCCAGTAGTCCAGTTTTGCTTGAGCAATGGTCTTCTTGCACAGAGCTTTGGTCTGTTTCATTGCGATATGGGCGGACTCCGAGCCCTCCCTCCTGTACCGCTGATAGGCCAGTTTTTTCTTTTCAACAGCCTCCTTGCAGTTCTCCGTCCACCATGGATGGCCGCGTCTTCCGTGCTTACCGCCAGTCACTGGGATGGCTAGCCGGGCCGCCTCGAGCACAATGTCCGTGAAGAGGGTGTTTAATTCCTCTATCGGGCGGGTGAGCTCGAGTTTGAGGTGGGCGTCGGCTAGGTGGGCTTGAAAGGTCGTCCAGTCCGCTTTTCCCAGGTTGAAAGTTGCTTGAGATGGCGGGGGGTGGGTAGTGGGGGTGAGGTGTAAGGTGACGGTGATGGGGAGGTGGTCGGAGGACAAAGGGTCGTCCTGGACCGCCCATTCCGTAATCCCCGCAATGTTTGGGGATGCGAAAGAGAGATCTAAGGCTGAGGTACCATGTTCTGGGCAGTCAGGTAGCCTAGTGTGTCTCCCATCGTTAAGAAGGACGATGTCAGCCGCGTCTAGTTGGGAGCATAATTCTGGTGAGGAGCGGGGGTATCCGTCCTCCCAAAGGGCGTCCCTTCTGTTGAAGTCACCTACCACGATCCAATTGTCCGGGAGGGTTACCAGCCACTCGAATTTAAGCGACGTGGTTGGGTTGTAAAAGTTGAGTATGTGTACTGACCGGCCATCTTGTAAAGAAACGGAGGATACCACCCCGTAGCCTTCTTCTAGGGGGGAGCCTGGAAGTGACCCAGCACGGGCGGCCAGTCCTATGGAGACGTACGTGGCGGTTCGAACCTTGCCGGAGTCGTCGGTTGCGAAGAAGGGAGGGTAGTGATACCCTGGCAGGGTTGGCAACTGGTGGGGAGAGGTGTGGAGGGATTGTAGTGCAAGTACCTGATAGGAGCTTCCTGCAAGGTGCTGCACTAGGAGGTCTCGGGCGGTGTTAATCGCCCTGCAGTTCCATTGCATAATTTTAATTACCTCCATTATTTGTGATCTCTGAGATGGATTTTAGGATAACGAAGATCCCATCTAATAGCTTGGCTGCCTGTGGGTTGGACCGTGCCAGGTCCCGTTGTAGGGACTCAATGGTGGCCACGAGGTAATTCATGGTGCTGGCTGCGGGTGTGTCGTTGGGTGGGGGTGGGGAGGGTGACGAGGTGTGCTCGTGTGTGGTCTCGCTGCTTTTTGTATGCCTAGTGGTGCTGTCCCCATCATCTAGGGGGATGCCCTCATCCTCTTCCCTGGGGTGGGTAGGCATTGTGGATGGTTCTGCCTCTTTGTTTTTAGTTTTGGAAGCCTTGGATTTCCTCTTCCTGGGTCTGAGTTTCTTTCTTTCCTCGGTGGTCTTGCCGACTTCGGTGGGAGATGAAACGTCCAAGGAGACGGTGGTTGGGGTGGGAAGCCTTAGATTTGCCTCCTTTTTCGGGGGTTTTGAATTCTTGGGGGGAGCAGCGAAGTCTCTCTCTTTCGCCCATTCATCCTTTAAACGGGATTCCCAACGTTCCCTGGCGATGACCAAAGCCTCTGCGAAGGGGGTGTAGCGCTGGTTTTTCACTTCATGCGCTATTTTCCGGATGGCTACTTCCGGACAGTTGGGGTACGCTGCAGAGTGTTTGCCACAGCAGTTGACGCAGAATAGTTGACTTTCCTTACAGTCTTGCGTGGCGTGACCCTTACCACATCGAGCACACCGGGGAGCCTTGCGTCGACACTCCTTCCTGGTATGCCCCAGTAGCTGGCACCTGGTGCATCTACGTACGGGGGCGACATAGGGAACCACCTGGTGAAGGGTGTACCCAAGTTTCACTGTGGAGGGGAGGATGTTCGTTTGGAAGGCTACTCTCACTGACCCGGTTGCAACGCCATCTCTTGTAGTGAGACGCTGGACTGAATCTACGGGTAGTTCCTGGGCCTCCAAGTCTGCCTTAAGAAGCTTCTCTGCATCGTCGTCGATGGGGACACCTTTCACAACTCCCACTACGATGGTTCTGGGTATTCTGGTCATGATCTTCATGGGTGGCTGCCGGACTGATTTCAGGGTCGCCGTCCGTAGGAGCTGGCCCTGCTGCTTCTCCGATGTACAGCTGATAAGCCATTCTCCGGATGGTGTTCGGCGGATGCCATCAACAGGTCCTACTGCATCCTTTACAAGCTGTGCCTGTCGCCAGGATCCCATCTTGAGGAATTGGGAAGGGTCCTCAGTAGGCTTGATGAGGACCGGATATTTGGTGGGGCCCGGGTCGAGGCGGGGCTTCTGAGGACGTTGACGACGGTTGTTGACAACTCGCCATTCTCCCTGTCCAGAGGAAGCGGTTTTCACAAAACAGATTCCCATTCCGCCATGAATCATCATTGGGATAATAGAAGCATAAAATTGCCTTTTAACAAATCAATCCATGAATTGTCTCACATGTTACCAAAGGAAAAGGTAAATTTTATCTTCCATTATCCTAATAATTTGTTCAGTAAAGTTGTCAATATACATCATAGATCCAAGAGTAATACAACTCCTGGAGTTTATAAATTACCTTGTTTAGATTGCAATGATGTATATTGGGGACAGACGGGTCGAGATCTCAATACCAGGGTTAAGGAGCACAAGAACTCTGTTAAATACGGACAGGAAAATTCCGCAGTATTTCAGCACGTCGCCAATAAAAACCACCGAATAAATTGGGACGATGCTGAAATAATTTATAAATCCAAATGTAGTTTCAGAAGAAAAATAGTAGAATCCTCCTTAATAAATAATATCCCAAATTATAACATTTCCCATGGTCAATGGTCACCAGACTGTATTTCTTCTTTTGCCATAAATAAAATGTTACCATCAACATTAGCGGTGGACAAAAATCACCAAGGCCCATGCAACGCCGGTCATGTGACCTGAGCCACCAAGATGCGAGCATGCGTGCCGGGCGTGTTGACCTGAGCCTCGTCCCCTCATGCTACCTCACTGCTTTACTATAAATGCACATTGTTCTGTACTTTGTAACTCATATCTGCCGAAGAGGATCACAGTAAGTGATCGAAATATACAGATCTCTATATCTTCGCTTATTCTTCTCCGAAAGTGGGTCATCAGTATTATTTTACATATGTGCTACGACATATCTTTGTTGTGATATATATATATATATATATATACATATATATATATATATATATATATATATATATATATTATCGGAAAATTTCAAAACACTGGACTCAGAGTAACAGAATTTATTACCGACGTTTCGAACCACCGAAAATAGAAAATAAAAAGGTGGTTCCATTTGTTGACACTTTGTACTTACTCTGTTATTAATTTCTGGGTGTCGTTCAGAATTTGTATTGTTCCGTTTATTTTGACATGGGATATGTGGCGTTTTTGTCAATTCTTTTCATTTAGGTGGACGCTTTATACAAATTTGAATTTAATTTCCTTTTGTCATTCGGAATAGGTTTTGATTTTATTTTATTGTGTGATTTGTATTACAGCTAAGAGTACAGTATCATTTCATCGGGATGTGATAGTTGGTTCTTTTTGGTGTTTTGAATTGCTGTGGTCCCATTTGTGACACTTTAGCAAACCTTGTATTTAATTTCTGCAGGTCATGCAGGACTTGATTAGTTTATGTTTGTTAGGATTTGTGTTTTTAGCTACGGAGGAACGATGGATAGGCTTTTTGGATTTTGGTATCAGCGTGTTCTTGCCTAGTATATTTAATTTTGTTATCCTTTCTCCATGTTGAGGAGTTTTACTATTCTGTTAAAAAAAATGCAACTCTGTTCAATCCGGTGGGACCTGTCCCAGAGAACATCGGTACACTATATAACTGAATCCTTTTGCTTACAATGTATAACCCTGAGGACGAACCCCGGACAGGGTTTGAAACGTCGATAATATATTCTGTTACTCTGAGTCTAGTGTTTTGAAATTTTCCGATAACATGGCTCCTGGACTCCAGCTCTTTACGAAACACGCACACACACACACACACACACACATACACACACACACACACACACACACACACACACACACACACACACACACACACACACACACACACACACACACACACACACACACACACACACACACACACACACACACACACACACACACACACATATATATATATATATATATATATATATATATATATATATATATATATATATTCGCAAGAAAGTACATACTGAACTCGTCGTTTGAAGTCTATTTCTACATTTTGAACCCTGTTCCTGGTTCGTCTTCGGGGTAATACAGTGGCAGCAATAGCAAATCTATATATAAGGGGGTCTCCCTCGTATAGTGGATTAGGTAACCCCGGTAACCGTTACATTCCAGAAAAATACAAGAGTTACACGTCACAAAGATTGAGCATAGCATAACTCGAAAACAACTCCAAATGGACCCAAGGTCACATAATTCACAGACCAACACTAGTATCAAAAATAGCATAGCAAATCAAATCTTACACTAAAACATGTAAACATGCCTAATAATATTGCGAAGTTCCAATACGATTTATCTACCGTACCCCATAAAGCAAAAGATCAAAGTTAAAAATATATATAATATAAAAATATACAATACAACAATAAAACGAACACAGAGAGTATATAAGAAAATATAAGAAAGAGAGATGAAGGACCTACCAAGTTTTGAAGTTTATTTCTAGGTCACTCATCTATCTAGTCCCTCTGAAACTACTACACTCACACTTGTCCCTCTTTTTTCTTGTAAAGTGAAACAATACAGACACTTTTCCAGTTCTCCGGCACTCTACTCTCTTTTAAACATAAATTAGATGACCTCACCAGCCAGTCCACCATCACTGTACCTCCCTCTTTTAGACATTCTGTATGACACCCATCCAACCCAGGTGATTACCTGCTCTCATCATTTTAACAACTGCTTTAACCTCGTGCTTCCTTATTTCTCCTCCATTTTACTCACTCATCACTGTCATTTTCTTAACGCTTTTCACTGCAACTACCTTTCCCTCCCTATCCTCCTTCACATTTAGCAACCCCTTTCCCCATCTCCTTCTTAATGCCGTCTCTTCCATTATCATCTCTCTATCTACACCTTTTACCTTTTCTTCTCTACTTGATTCGCTTCCTTTTCCTTTTTTAATTTCTTTCCAAAACATCTTCTTATTACTTTCAAAATTTTCTATTATGCTCTTACCCCATTTCACAGCTGTTGTCCTCTTTGCCTCCTTTATCTCATGTTTTACTTTTCTTTTCTTTTCTTTGTACCTCTCATATGATTCATTCGTCCTATTTTGTGACCAATCTGTGAATACTTGCTTCTTCTCTTCTACAACCTTCTTTGCTTCATCATCCCACCACTCACTACCCTTCCTTCTATTTCCTCCCGTCCTCCTTTTTCCACACACCATCTTTGCACACCTTGTGACCCCCTCCTAGAACCATCCCCACATATATATAACAGGGTCCTTGTGACAAATTTGATAATTTTTTATCTTCTGTCATTTCAAAATCATTTGAAGGATTTAGTAGCCGTAAAGTTCAACAGATAGCTGATTTTGTGTACTATTGGTGGGTGTGAGAGCTAGAGAGCATAGACGACGGTAAAGAACCGGAATATTAGAAGAGAGTCATCTCCATCATCATAATTCGTGCCGAATTAAAAAATTCGGAAATCTTAGCTGCAGCTCAGTACTCCTTGAATACCGTGAAGTACGTGAAATGTGAGCTGGAGAATTGTAACGGGGATGTGGAGGCAGTGGCTAGAAGAAAGGATCATAACAGCCGTTCTGACTCTGTCCGCACAACGAAATTCATCGAGAAGCTGAAAAAAAAAAATGTGTGGCAATATCCAGGTAAGACAATGCGGACCTTGGCGAGAGAGATGGGCGTCGGAGTGACGACTATGGAGAAAATGCTGAAGTAAGATCTTCGCTACTCCTCATACAAGAGGCGCAAGGGCAAACTACTCACCACCAAGGCCTTATGAAAGCCAAGAAACTCCTAAACAAGGTCAAACACCCAGTCGAGCCGGGGATGCTCTGGTTCTTCTCAGACGAGAGAAACTTCTGACAGGACCAGTTGCACAACACGCAGAACAACAGGTGGCTAGCCTATGGTCCGCATAATGCCCCGTGCTTCATGAAGATCAAATTCCTTCAAACTGTGTTGATCTTTGTGCGCTTCCAGCGAAGACCAAGTCATGACGCCCCACATCTTTGAAGAGGGATTCAGACTCACTTTAGATGGCTATATTGAGTTGCTGTTCACTGTTTTCAAGCGCTAAGTAGAAAGGGTGGCTGCGAGAAGACCACATATGTGGCAGCAGGACTCAGCTACGTGTCACATCTCCAGAAAAACCCAGATGTGGCTGTCTGAGAACTTCTATGACTTCACCAGTCCCAACTTCTGCCCCTCCCCCCAACTCGCCTGATTGTAACCCCATGAACTATTATGCATGGGGTTTAGTTGAAAAAGACACCAATCGTACCGCCAGCAACTCCATGGACGAGCTGATTACCAGGAGCACACTGGTATTCAGGCGTCTCTCGAAGGACACCGTGAATGCCGTGTACTGCAAGTTCAGGTCCCGCCTGGAGTACGTGGTGGAAATACCTTCGACTTTTATTTCTCTAGTTAGACTATCCCCATGGACCTCTTCTGAATGTTCCTTCGGAGTTCCGTTTGTTAGGTGGAGTGTTAGGCACCTGGAGAGTTTTCTTGGTGGTTCTTCCAGTGTAGGCAGAGGGCAGGGCTGCACAGTTCACTGTCTTGTATTCATACATCAGGTAGCTACGCTCAATCTCTGGGAAGTCAGTTTTAGGGCTTTTTTTCTTTTCTTTTTTAGAAGGTGACGTGTTTTCTTGTTTTTGTAAAAGACTGTGAGGTCCTGTCATTCGTCTCTGTTGGTGGTTTCTACACCTTTCGAAATTATATTCTTAAGGGCTCTTTCGTCATGTTTCCACAGACTGTTCATGTATGCATGGAAGTACAGACGGAAATGTTGTCCTAAAGGTGTTACGGTATTTTTTTGTTTACTGCACCATCTGTCAAGTTATATGTTCATGGGTTTGGAGACTTCGTTGTTGGAGTATTCAATATTCACAAGGACCTAGGTGGCTCTTTCTAATTCCTCATGTATATATATATATATATATATATATATATATATATATATATATATATATATATATGTGTGTGTGTGTGTGTGTGTGTGTGTGTGTGTGTGTGTGTGTGTGTGTGTGTGTGTGTGTGTGTGTGTGTGTGTGTGTGTGTGTGTGTGTGTGTGTGTGTGTGTGTGTGTGTGTGTGTGTGTGTGTGTGTGTATGTGTGTGTGTGTGTGTGTGTGTGTGTGTGTGTGTGTGTGTGTGTGTGTGTGTGTGTGTGTGTGTGTGTGTGTGTGTGTGTGTGTGTGTGTGTGTGTGTATGTATGTATGTATCGTATGTATCACAAAGATGATAAGTCAAATGTGTTTGTTATTTTGAATATGCAGGATTATTCTAACAACATGCAAATCTAACTAAATTACACTAGCACATACACAAAAAGATTATCTCAAAGGACCATAGTGATCTTATCAAGAAATTCACATCTATAAACCCTCCTTTACCATACATGTACGGTTTAATCAAAGCACACAAACCTAACAATCATATTAGACCGATCATTTTGTCAACAGGACAGCCGCTTACAAAATTTCAAAATGGCTTGTCACAATTCTCAGCCCTTTAGTCAGAACTATTTCCAAATCCCATGTTCATAATAGCTCACACCTCTCAGACAAACTTAATAACGCAGAGCCAAATAATAACTTCAAATTAATCAGCTATGATATAGTTTCGTTATTTACAGAAATTCCAATAAATGATCTCATAGAATTTCTCACAGTTGAACTAAACAAACA
>NC_134778.1:10231283-10233783 GCF_046742065.1 Oratosquilla oratoria
TTTCGGTGTATCTAGCGAGATTGAAGAGGAATCATACTTTTGTGGCAGAGAAGAACACGCCCCTACGACCATCCAACCCACCAATGTGCCGGGGGCTCTCTACAGTCGGTAAGTACCCTACAGATAAAACCCAACAATAATATGACTGTGAGAGAAAAAAATTAAGACGAAACCTTTATTGAAAGTACAACGTTTCGTTCCATACTTGAAAAGGTTTCAAAGAGCATAACGTTGCAGTCAATAAATGTTACGTCCTCAAATGGCGTTTTCCCTAGCAGTTGCCGTACTTAAACAAACAATAATATGCAGTTAGCTCTTAAGCCTCAAGGGCCCACCTTAATCCCAATAAGATCATCTGACGCTGGAAAAGACTCTTTGAAAGTTTCATCGTAGCCAAGAGATGAACTAAGCCTGAACCTACTTTAGCATACACTTAAAACCCACTATCGGAGAAATAATATCAGAAGTACAGGGGATCCGTATATTTCGACTACTCTCTGTAGTCCTCTTCAGTTGAAGAGGACTACAGATAGTAGTCGAAATATACGGATGGCCTGTACTCCTATCGGAGAAATAATATCAGAAGTACAGAGGATCCGTATATTTCGACTACTATCTCTAGTCCTCTTCTGCTGAAGAGGACTACAGATAGCAGTCGAAATATACGGATCTCCTGTACTTCTGATACTATTTCTCCGATAGTGGGTTTTAAGTGTATATTTACAAATGTGTTATAACATTACAAATTCCCACTTTAGCATGTGGTCCTGCCCAATGCCGATAAAAATTGCCTGTTGCTAGCCAGAACAAAGTATTTACAAATGTTATCGTAGAGAAAGACTAGGCATTCTATCCTAGCGTGTTCTGCCTAGGCTATATTCAAATACCTTGGGTCAGATATCTTCTACATTCCTTGGAGACAGTCATTGTCTTCTAGACACTTTAAAACTCCCTTCAAGATAAAAAAGAAATATGTGTACAGTCTGGAAAATACATTCCTCGACACTTTACTCACAAACATCGGTATTAATAACAAACCTCGAAGCTTGTGTAAATAGTATCAGGCAATGAAGATCTGAATAACAAATATAAAGAAAAGAGTGTTCTGCGACCATACCATACTGTGTATTACATTTGTCTTCTCAGTTACCACCCTCATCCATCCGCCATTCGTTTCCCTTTTTTTTTTTTTTTTATCTACTTATGGACTCCATGTCAATTTTCATAGATAGAAATTGAGGAACCTAGCTGCGGCCGGAGCCGTCACCTTTGCCCCATGCACTTGCCCTGGTGGAGCAGTTGATAGTCACTGCTACGAATCGGAAGTGCGGGATTCGAACCCAAAACTAAGTGAATACGAGACCAGCACGCTTCCTATGATGCCACCAATGTATCACATAGTTCCAACTTATCAGCCATGCAGTGATTAAGATAACACACAACAGTATAGCTGTATATTAGGAAATGTCGAAGAAATTATCATTTTAACTCTTCCATGTACCCATCAAATCACATGCAACCAGTATGAAATCTAGAAAACTGTTGCTACACTTAATCTAACACACTGCTAACAAAGAACACAATGGCATATTGGAAGACCAAACCAGCAAAAGACCAGCTGGTCCATAGATCGGCATTCCATACGTAAAAAGACACGATGTCAAAGGCTGCCAAATACCATAGGAGGCTTTTGCAATGGTTTCAAATAAATTAGAATGATTTACACTTATAAAGTCTATCTAAAACATATCCTTCGATCCACGAGGTTACATGCTAAAGAAAAAAATGAATAAATAAATAAAAAGTGATAGAGACGTTCTTTGATATCTGATGGCAAAACTATTGGAAACTGTCATATTAATTCACCATGGATGACCAAATAAAATATCATCTATCTCTATTTCCAGCGTTATTTACCTCCCTTGTAAGGGGGAAAAAGCCTTTGGTATATGTATGGTATATGTATCAGTAACAAATGCTTCCTCAGATATATGTAAATTAAAGCACTTTTTATACCGATGCATGCTTGGAAAGTGTCGAGAAACTTATGTTCCCATCTGTACGAGTTAGTTATAGCACCTTCATAGAAATTTCGTGTAATGACTTTCATTCCTATCTGAAGACACAAAACACTTTTGTGTATCATAATTCGAATTGCCTGCAGTCTAAGTCTTCTTTAACTCAGTAAAAAAAACACTATCGAGTAAAAACAAGCAAATGTAGAAAGTTATGATAAAAAAGTAAAATGAAAAACATATATTCATAGCTAATGCTAGAAAATTCTATGCAGATGCATAGAAAACCGAAAGTAAAATGCATAACTGATAAATTCTCTTGAAAACTTCAACATGATATAGGAATTATTCCACATAACCTTGCGGCTTTCGTAAGCTAGATAAAAAACCCTGATATTAGCCAGAATTAAATTAGTATAGAAGACGAAATGCACCAAAAGATTAAACAATTTAATTTTGTCGAAACCGACATGCAGTTGAGCATA
>NC_134778.1:10246283-10251283 GCF_046742065.1 Oratosquilla oratoria
TATCCCATTTTTGTGCATGTTTCTTAGAATCATTTTCTAACTCGCTGGTTAGACTGGTCATTTCTTGTATTCTTATTTTCATATAATTCCATCTTTCTTCAGGTGAGGGAGTCATTCTCCTTCGCCTGTTGTCATTATCTGCCCTGTTGCCTTGAATATTCATTGTATATATGGGCAGGAGATTTTCTCTCAAGCATGTATGGTTAAACTTAATGGCAAGATTATTATTGCAGAGTTTTTTATCTGCCTTTTCTCTTTCTCTGAGAATCTTTTTCCCTTCCACGGGAAGTTGTCTTATAATGTCACCATATGACATTATTTTGTCAGTTACTTTGGGCATGGCTTTTACCAAAGTGAGAAAACTGGCCAGAACGCGTTTTCACACTACTTAGTGCTTCATCAGTGGCTAGACTGTGAATATCTGATTGAATTATTGTGTTTATATATTGTTGGTGGTGGTCTGATATTACATTTTGAGGCTTCTGATTGGCTAGTGGGCTGGGCTGGGACTCCCAAGCTATTCTACTTCCTCATTGGTCGGCTGTTGTGTGACGTCATCAGTATTGTGCCTTCTTTCAGTGGGCTTAGATCTCCTTACGCTAGGGAGGGCTTCTAGATCCCTAGTTTGTATATTGAGATTGGGAGATGTTTCTTTAATAAAGAGAGCTTCGAGGATAGGTAGCCTTCTATGGTCTTGATTTGTTGCCAGCACTTCTGTGTTTTCTATTAGAGTTTCTTTATTTAAATTTCTTTTGTGGGCAGAGTGATGGTGGTTTCTGGGAGCTCCTGAAGAGAGGTGGTATGATAACCGGCGTGAGAGCTTCATTGTTGTCATGCCAATATAGTTTGAAGGTTGGGATGCACAGTTCCCAAGTTTACACGTGTACCTATATATGACGTGAGTTCTCTGAAGGTCACTTTTACTTTCTCTTATATTATTCTTTAGTAGCAGTTGAGATGTCTTTTTATTTTGATAATATATAATCAGTTGTACTTTAGAGTTTTCTTCTTTAGGTTTAATATTTCTTTTAATAATTTGTTGCATAACCCTTTCATCTTCTTTGTAGGCTGTGGAGAAGAAGGACTTATAGTAAATTTTAATCAGGTTTTTGGCGTTAATGTCCTGTGGGATTTTGTCTGGGTGGCTTTTGTCCTGTGGGATTTTGTCTGGGTGGCTTTTGTCCTGGTACCATTTGTCTAAAGTTCTTTTTGTGATTCGCTCTATATCCTTATTGGCGAATCCATTATTCATAAGGGTCTGAGAAGCTCTTTCTAACTCATTATGTACTGTTTCCCAATTATTACAGTGACTAAGAGCTCTTCTAATATAAGCGCTGATGGTAGAATCTTTGTATCTTTGGGGACATTCGCTAGTCCCATTTAGGCAATGTCCTGAATTAGATGCTTTTATGTACACAGATGTGTCATATGTGCCTTCATCTCTCTGTTTCACTAATGTGTCTAAAAAGGGAAGGGACCCATTTATGCTGTGCTCAATTGTAAAATTGATGCCAGATGTCTCTATTAATCGTTCTTTTAGATCGTCTATTTGTTGGCAATTTTCAGCTTTGACGAAAATATCGTCTATATATCTGCAGTAAATGTGAGGTTTTTGCAGATTTGCGAAAATTTCATTTTCGATGCTACCCATAAAAAAGTTAGCAAAAAGTACTCCAAGTGGTGATCCCATTGCAACACCATCGGTTTGGCAATATTTATTTCCTCTAGGGCACATAAAGGGGGCTTCTTTGGTGCAACATTCCAAAAGGTCTTTCATTATTTTCTCTGGGATATCACAGTTAGGTGTGGTATCATTGTGATAAACTCTGTCTATTATATATTGAATAGTGCGGTCAACTTGGATGTTAGTATAGAGGGACTCCGCATCTAACGAAGCGATAATGCCTTTTGAGTTATTGTTTGCTAAAAGATCTAGAAAATCAGTGGCGGATTTGACATTGTAGTCAGCGGGGAGTGTAAGGTGTGAGGATTTCAGCCAGTTTTTTGGCAATTTTGTAAGTAGGTAATGGTATCTGTGAGATAATTGGACGTAGCTTGTTGCCGGGTTTATGGGTTTTAACATTGCCATAGCAGTACCCTAGTTCGTAGTCGCCTGTAGGTTTAGGAAGCTTTATGCCTCCTTTAACCGCGTTTGCACAATCTACTAGTTTATTAATTTTTCTTTTTGAGGGAGTCTGTAGGGTCTCTTGTATGTTGTTGTCTTATAATGGTGACATTATAAGACAACTTCCCGTGGAAGGGAAAAAGATTCTCAGAGAAAGAGATAAGGCAGATAAAAAACTCTGCAATAATAATCTTGCCATTAAATTTAACCAAACATGCTTGAGAGAAAATCTCCTGCCCATATATACAATGAATATTCAAGGCAACAGGGCAGATAATGACAACAGGCGAAGGAGAATGACTCCCTCACCTGAAGAAAGATGGAATTATATGAAAATAAGAATACAAGAAATGACCAGTCTAACCAGCGAGTTAGAAAATGATTCTAAGAAACATGCACAAAAATGGGATAACTATAATATTAATGAAACAGTTAAAGAAAGTGTTAATGAAGCTTATAATAGAATGGTGGAGGCACATAAACAAGCTATGATAAGTAAAAACCAAAGAAAATTAGTGAACCTCAATGGAGGTCAACTAAAACACCCTAGACCTTTAGAAGGGTTCACAAATTTGACCAACAAACCCCTTACTACAGACCAAAAGGAACTGCTCAATCTAGGTCTAAACTGCCACATCTTAAAGCCCCCACCCAAACATGGTAAAAGATTAGAATGTGAAATCTTAATAGATAACGTTGAACAGCTAGCTAAACAAAAGAAAATAACAGTTGAGCCCGCTTTCAAAACTGAAATTATTAGCGAGTCTTCCAAACAGAGAGGTAACTTTAAAAGCCAGATTTTAAAAAAGAAACATATAGAAGCAGCCAAACAACTGAAAACAGACCCAGACATCACAATCAGAAAAGCAGACAAAGCTGCCACTTTCGTCTTAATAAACACAGAAGAATACTTACAAAAAATGGATGAAATCCTAAACGATGAGACAAAATTTAAGAAGATCTCAAGAGACCCTACAGACTCCCTCAAAAAGAAAATTAATAAACTAGTAGATTGTGCAAACGCGGTTAAAGGAGGCATAAAGCTTCCTAAACCTACAGGCGACTACGAACTAGGGTACTGCTATGGCAATGTTAAAACCCATAAACCCGGCAACAAGCTACGTCCAATTATCTCACAGATACCATTACCTACTTACAAAATTGCCAAAAAACTGGCTGAAATCCTCACACCTTACACTCCCGCTGACTACAATGTCAAATCCGCCACTGATTTTCTAGATCTTTTAGCAAACAATAACTCAAAAGGCATTATCGCTTCGTTAGATGCGGAGTCCCTCTATACTAACATCCAAGTTGACCGCACTATTCAATATATAATAGACAGAGTTTATCACAATGATACCACACCTAACTGTGATATCCCAGAGAAAATAATGAAAGACCTTTTGGAATGTTGCACCAAAGAAGCCCCCTTTATGTGCCCTAGAGGAAATAAATATTGCCAAACCGATGGTGTTGCAATGGGATCACCACTTGGAGTACTTTTTGCTAACTTTTTTATGGGTAGCATCGAAAATGAAATTTTCGCAAATCTGCAAAAACCTCACATTTACTGCAGATATATAGACGATATTTTCGTCAAAGCTGAAAATTGCCAACAAATAGACGATCTAAAAGAACGATTAATAGAGACATCTGGCATCAATTTTACAATTGAGCACAGCATAAATGGGTCCCTTCCCTTTTTAGACACATTAGTGAAACAGAGAGATGAAGGCACATATGACACATCTGTGTACATAAAAGCATCTAATTCAGGACATTGCCTAAATGGGACTAGCGAATGTCCCCAAAGATACAAAGATTCTACCATCAGCGCTTATATTAGAAGAGCTCTTAGTCACTGTAATAATTGGGAAACAGTACATAATGAGTTAGAAAGAGCTTCTCAGACCCTTATGAATAATGGATTCGCCAATAAGGATATAGAGCGAATCACAAAAAGAACTTTAGACAAATGGTACCAGGACAAAAGCCACCCAGACAAAATCCCACAGGACAAAAGCCACCCAGACAAAATCCCACAGGACATTAACGCCAAAAACCTGATTAAAATTTACTATAAGTCCTTCTTCTCCACAGCCTACAAAGAAGATGAAAGGGTTATGCAACAAATTATTAAAAGAAATATTAAACCTAAAGAAGAAAACTCTAAAGTACAACTGATTATATATTATCAAAATAAAAAGACATCTCAACTGCTACTAAAGAATAATATAAGAGAAAGTAAAAGTGACCTTCAGAGAACTCACGTCATATATAGGTACACGTGTAAACTTGGGAACTGTGCATCCCAACCTTCAAACTATATTGGCATGACAACAATGAAGCTCTCACGCCGGTTATCATACCACCTCTCTTCAGGAGCTCCCAGAAACCACCATCACTCTGCCCACAAAAGAAATTTAAATAAAGAAACTCTAATAGAAAACACAGAAGTGCTGGCAACAAATCAAGACCATAGAAGGCTACCTATCCTCGAAGCTCTCTTTATTAAAGAAACATCTCCCAATCTCAATATACAAACTAGGGATCTAGAAGCCCTCCCTAGCGTAAGGAGATCTAAGCCCACTGAAAGAAGGCACAATACTGATGACGTCACACAACAGCCGACCAATGAGGAAGTAGAATAGCTTGGGAGTCCCAGCCCAGCCCACTAGCCAATCAGAAGCCTCAAAATGTAATATCAGACCACCACCAACAATATATAAACACAATAATTCAATCAGATATTCACAGTCTAGCCACTGATGAAGCACTAAGTAGTGTGAAAACGCGTTCTGGCCAGTTTCTCACTTTGGTAAAGCCATGCCCAAAGTAACTGACAAAATAATGTCATATGGTGACATTATAA
>NC_134778.1:10256283-10268783 GCF_046742065.1 Oratosquilla oratoria
ATCAGGTTTCTATTTGATACTGATTAATGATTAAGAATAAAGAAGTTCTTGTATCTTAGACCAACAGTTTGTGGAAGGCATTTCTGTACGATGTTTTCTACAGCATGATGGAAATATCATTGCACTCATGACCATTGTTGTTACATACAAATATTTTACACATTATCAGTGTTGTCCCACTTTGCTACTTTTCACTACTGTAGGAGAGATGAATACGTCAGTTTTCAAAATATTGTCAGTAATAACCGAGCTTTGGTATCAACATTGCTAAGCTTTTTTTCTTAATATTTTATATTAGAATAAACATAGACCTATTACTAGAATTACATAAAAATAAGATATAGGATGAGAAGTAAAGTGCTGAGCCACCGATGGAATTAACTGTAAGAGTTGCAGAATGGAGAAAGACCTCCAACGAAAAGGGGGAAAATAGTAAGTGGGAATACAGAACCCTGAGGAACTCCCCTATTGACTGAAAAGGTGTGGAAGATTACTACATCTGTGACTACTGCCACGAAACGATCACAAGATGACTGGACACGAAAAGAGAAAAGGGGTAAACCACTGGATTGTAGTTTGTAAAGGTCTCTAAATTGTGTTCTTCTGGAGTCATGATCATAGGATACATTAGAGACTTCACATCTGCCAAGCAGTAAGTTGGTGTGGACTTAGCTTACTACTTGTTATGATGGCAAGGCATCCCATCTGGATACCTTTCTGTCCTTAACGATGCCGAATAGAGATATATTGTCAACAAAAATCAGCGCTTCTCTCCTTGGAGATAAGATTGAACCGAAGAGATGAAATCATAAATGTACGAAAGGAGTGATTTAAGGAGGGTAAAAGAATAAAGGGGTAGTAAAAGTTGAAAGTGATCACCATTCCTTTTTGGCTGAAGATTACTCTGAGTTCGGATGGAGAGAAAAAGAAAGTAAACACATATATCATGCTATCAAAACGACTAGATATGTGCTACAAGAGGCGCTATACTTCTCACAAGTTATAAGTTGGTGTAAAATGTAGGTCACACTGAAAAAGAACTTAGCTGACAAACCTTTAGGTTTATGAGTCAGATACAGATAAAGAATAATAAAGTAATAAACAAACACCTAATCTGGGAAGTAAAACAAGCAAACATATAATAACCAATTTATAGACATCACAGTATTTTGCCTGAAGTGTTTATCTAAATGAGTCTTGAAACCTGGAGCTGTACTACTCAATCACTTGTGTGGGAAGGTTACTTTAACTATGTAGTTGGCCAAATTGATTTCACCTACTTTTCATTAGTTTATAAATTCACATTACACGTTTCCAATATAATCTATTCCTGCTCCTAAAAGGCTCCTTTTTTTTATACTTATCGCTTTCTTCGTGGTTTTCTTATTTACTTCTACTCTCTTTTAGGTATTACTTCAAAGGTTTCTAAATTTCCTAATCTAACAAACACTCAGCCGGTTTTCTTAATACTTACAAGAGTATCATGACAATTTTAGATATACTAAAACAAGTTAATTAATAATTCTTGTTTTAAAGACCACAGTAACCTTAAAGCGTGTTCATAAAATCTCTAAGAATAAAGCTTATGTCGATCAAATATATATCAAGACTATTCTCTTTTAGATATTACTTCAAAGGTTCCTAAATTTCTTAATCTAACAAGCACTCAGCCGGTTTTCTTAATACTTACAAGAATATCATGATAATTTTAGATATACTAAAACAAGTTAATAAATAATTCTTATTTTAAAGACCATAGTAACCTTAAAGTGTGTTCACAAACCATCTAGAAATAAAGCTTGTGTAGATCAAATGTATTTTAAGACTATGAGCTCTTTATTAGGTTCAGGCCTTCAAATAATGGGTGCTCGCGAGAACGACGTTGACCTCCATGAAAAAACACTTCCAAATCGAGAGAACATAGAGGTGTTCGCAAGCAACAGGTTGAGAGTCACGTATCACATCTTTCTCTCTCTCTCTCTCTCTCTCTCCCTCTTTCACACACACACAAAAACACACACACACACACACACACACACACACACACACACACACACACACACACACACACACACACACACACACACACACACACACACACAAGGTATGATAACTGAATGAAAAAGTGACAGGACTAAACGAATATAGCTCCTTTCCTACACCCATTACGCAAATATAATTATATACAAACACACACACACATACATACACACACACACACACACACACAATTATCAACGCTATGAATCTGGACAAAAATTAAATAAAGACAAGCATGGCTTCACTTTTGTGACGTAGGAGCAGCAGTCGGGGACGAGACGGCCGAGCTAGGCTTCGATGCCCGGCTAATGTGTGCTGACACGGAGGAACCCAGCTTGACGGTGGTGGCGCTCGAGGGCGCTTCGCTGCCCTAAAGAAGGAATCAACACACCGGAAGATCCCGGACACCCGGCTCCTGGTCCTCCTCGATCCTGAGGAAGAGACATAAAGGGTTAATTCGAAGTATTCATCGGTATATCGTAGACGATTGACCTAAGAAAGTATAAAGACTTAAGGGAGTGTCGCATAGCTTTATAGAGTAGGTGATTTTTTTCTTCAAATGTGTTTATTGAATATAGGTATAAATACACCATGTATTAGTGTGTAATTCCTCAGGGTATTGTGTTCCTCCTGTGTATATATAAGGGATAGTGAACATTAAATTAATATATAGTGAGCTCTAGTCAAGCTATAATTATTTAATGGAAAATCCTTCCACATCATTCAGCTTGGTATTAAATGAAAGCTTAGAGTCTGGGAAACAAATCTTATTGAATACATTTTTTTTTTCAAAATCTAAATAATTCAAAAATGCTGCAAAATTCAGGTTTCATAAATAATTTTTAATTCAAATTTCTTTTATTTTTTACTACACAGAATAAAGAGCATGATGTTTTCTTTCAAATGAAAAAAAAATCCATAAAGAACAACCGAAGATATTACAAAAGAAAGAACAAAAACATAAAATTTACAGGACGGGGTATTTAAATTTTCGCGACCATTTTTTGCGACCATTTGTTTGATGGTTGCGATGTATAGCAAATCTCCAATTTCCTCTTCTTTGCTGATGAGGTGTGAGGTGAGGGTGAGTGGTGTGGCGTGGGTGGAGGAGGTGTAAGGTGGGCGTGGCTAGTAAATGCTTGCGGAGTGCTGGGTGCAGCTGTGCTGTTTTTCTCCTCTTTCTTTTTCCTTCTTGTTTCTATTTCAGGCACTCACGGGGGCTCTCTATATTCTCATGTTTCTTGTTAATTTTTTCATAATCACAGCAACAATATAGGGCGAGGAATCAAAAATTGTTGCGTACGCAAGAGCGCCAGGAGCGACGTTACCTTACTTTGACCTTTTCAAGAGTACCGGTGCCTTGTTCACTGTCTTTGTGGGGTATGCTGGTGGGAGGAGTTGCCAAAACACAATTCTGTAGCAAAAATTAAATAGCTATAGAAATGTTGACGCTGTTTCAATATACAGAATATTTTTTATGCAATGGGATTGCCAGAGGTTGCCAATATTTTATCTATTTTATGCTGTATAAAAAGAATAGAAACGAAATTCAGTTGTATAGCTTTGTATGAGTGTTGCCACCATCATGAAGATTTTTGTTTAATGTTTTCATAAAATTCGCTCATGTACCAGAATTTTTCGAATGATCCTTGGCGACGCTCCCTTAAGGTAGTGTTTTTAGATTTTTAGACTACTTTCTACCATTAGGAAATAAGATTTAATTTGGTTTTCTAGTTCAATTTACCTGGCTTCCTGGCTTATCTACCTAAACTTACTGGTAGTTATTATAGGTTTAGCCAATGAAGTTGGTATGATTCTACTATCTAGTGGTAAAAAGCGTTTGCAAGGGCTGGCAAAAGTTTTTAAAAATATGAACCATTCGTTCTTTACTGTCTAATGGATGACACGCAGCTAAATAAAGTAGCCTAGTGGAAGCCAGAATGAATTGCAATTGTCATTCAACTGAAAGAATTGCAAAATACCATAGATAATGTGGGTTATGGTGATATGGTGCTTGCGGATGATTTCAGTGCATATGATTTTACTAATAGATTTGGGCTGAAAGCTATGATAGTTGCTCTCGAAATTTGCAAAAGAAAAAAAAATGAAGGTGAAGACGACCTCTTGTCAGGAAGAGGCTCACTATTATGAACACATTTTACAAACAAGAGCCACAAATAGAATTGATACATATGGGATACTGATTTACATGTTCATACTGAAAAAGTCTATGATAGACTCTCGTTTGCCAAACAATAAAGATATTCAGAGATATCTAGTGTTTGTGAAAGTGATTACCATGATTATGTATATGCATATATTTGTGTTTATGTATATATGTATGTGTATATGTATATATATATATATATGTGTGTGTGTGTGTGTGTGTGTGTGTGTGTGTGTGTGTGTGTGTGTGTGTGTGTGTGTGTGTGTGTGTGTGTGTGTGTGTGTGTGTGTGTGTGTGTGTGTGTGTGTGTGTGTGTGTGTAGAAAAAACCACTGGGAAATAAGAAGCTTAGTCCGAACGTTTCCGTCTATTTAAGACATTATCAAGGAATACACAGTTACAGAAACATAGGTGGAAAGATATATACATAAAGTAGCAGACAAGCTAGGAACATGGGAAGGACATACAAGATGCTTCATAATCAGGTTGAGACGTATGTTTACTTTTAAGGACGTTTGGTCACATGACGTTACGTCACCCCGGCCGAGTACCACTTGGAGAATTTTTTACAATTTATCAATAATAAAATCATCAAGTTTATATAATACTAAACTTAAATTAATATTATGGTCAAAGGCTTGTTTAATGTGCATGGATTCGATAATGTTTCTTTCTAATAAAGATCTACAAGAAATTATTACATTAGAATTATCCAAGTCAATAGGATGGTTGTGGTCTCTTACATGGATGTGTGTGTGCGTGTGTGCGTGTGTGTGTGTGTGTGTGTGTGTGTGTGTGTGTGTGTGTGTGTGTGTGTGTGTGTGTGTGTGTGTGTGTGTGTGTGTGTGTTTTGTGTTTGTGTGTGTGTGTGTGTGTGTGTGTATGTGTGTGTGTGTGTGTGTGTGTGTGTGTGTGTGTGTGTGTGTGTGTGTGTGTGTGTGTGTGTGCGTGCGTGTGTGTGTGTGTGTTTTTCTTTGTGTGTATATATATATATATTATATATATATATATATATGTATATATATATATATATATGTATATATATATATATACATATATATATATGTATATATATATATGCAGTTTTGATATACCATTTGACAGAATCGGTTGTCTGGAATATAACATCACATGAAATATGAATAGAAATATAAAAATTGAGAAAGAGAGAGAGAGAGAGAGAGAGAGAGAGAGAGAGAGAGAGAGAGAGAGAGAGAGAGAGAGAGAGAGAGAGAGAGAGAGAGAGAGAGAGAGAGAGAGAGAGACTAAATTTCTGGGTATTATTATCATTTACGGTTTCATCTGAGTCAAACACTGTATCATAATTCTATGATAAAGCAAGTGACGAAGAAATGCTAAATCATAAAACACGAAATAGGGTGAGGTTACTTGCCATTCCAAATTGTTTGATTATGATGGGTAATTGGTTTAATCAAGGGGTGAAAGAAATAAGTGTTAGGAGTGAATGAAATGGGTGATATTTCTTTTTTATGCCTAAACATCTACTTTAATAAGTTGAAAATATTCACTTGAAAAAAAAAATGTGCTTGAGGTAGTTACCTCCAACATAGGAAACCTTATGAATATCATTGTTCAGAGACTGAATCACGCCTTAAATAGGGACTCTTGTGAACAAGGGAGTGACGTTAAAGCTAACAAGTTTCATTCGAAATTGGTCTCAAGGTTATTGGGCTTGCCCATGATTTATATAATGATCCTTATTTCAGAAATGAATATGGTTGACATTTGAATGCCCATGGGGCCCTTCATGCTTTGATACTCTTATAGTAGTCTTGCTTCCACCAAGTGATTTCGTTCAAATGGGAAAACATAGCAAGAAGTCAAAGAATCAAAGAGTTTCTTTTACTGTTAACTTGTCATGTTTATCTTAACTATTGCCAGGTAACTTGATTTAGATGGGGAAGACCCAACATCATGAAGTCAAACAATTTTCTCTTCAGAAATTCACCTGATGACAATGAAGTCCGTCTTTTCCATTTCATATAAATATATGTGCAAAAACTACAGTATATTGCCCAAATGAATAAGAAATTTGAAGCAACAAAGAAACAGTATAGATATATCCCAAGTACAATTTTAAGGAATGTAAGAAAAGAAAAATATTTGCTTTTTATTGTTACTTGGAGGTTGTAGAATAATTCTTAGGTAGAGGACATTCCATGTAACTTAAGATATCAAAAACGTTTGTTAAGTAGGCTAAAAAGATATTGGAATTTAACATGATGAGACTAAGAAATTAAATGTTGGAAGAAAAATATTCACTTTTTCCATTCCACTAGAATTTAGTAAGACTTCCACATATCCTAAATGAACTGAACATCTATGTTGTATTTAATAATACAAATGAAGGTAACAGTCTCTTCATTGATTACAATAGGTCATGTCTACTATATCTCTTGTAAACCTTGTGATAAATGTTAATTGGTCAAACTGGTAAAGGTTTGAGAATGAGGATAAATTAATGTAGTTATAGTATTGGAACAGTCTATGTGTCCAGATGAGATATAAGACAAGAAACAATAGACAAAACGTAGACTGGAACAATGAATAGAAAATGATAACAATAGGTCTTATGTCTACTACATCTCTTGTAAACCTTGTGATATATGTTAATTGGTCAAACTGGTAAAGGTTTGAGAATGAGGATAAAACAATGCAGTTATAGTAATGGAACAGTCCATGTGTCCAGACGAGATATAAGACAAGAGACAATAGACAAAACGTAGACTGGAACAATGAATAGAAAATGATAACAAGTAAATCATAAGAACATAAGAATCAAGGAGACTGCAAGAGTCTAGGCAATTCCACAAATTTAGACAGAAATGTAGTTCAGTCCAGTCATACCTAACACATTCTTATTGCTAATATGAACTTAAGTTTGATATTGTACAAACTAGATAAAAAGAATTAAAACCTTGTTGAATTGTCAGTATCCCAAGGAGTATCCTCATCATAGTACATATTGGTTGAAGTGATTATTTGTGAGCCCTACCACTGTTACTTACTAACTCTCCTGTTTCTGTATTCATAATGACCCTTTTGTTTGTCTATGTACTGTGGAGATGTCTTGATATACATGAACATTGGCAAGCCAATCTAAACAAAATATTAAGAAACAGAAATATGCAGTTAATAATCCAAAATAACCAACCCAAACACAAATATACACAAACAAAAAAGGAACATGCTTGTAACATGTGTTTATTAGTCTGTGTGTGTGTGTGTGTGTGTGTGTGTGTGTGTGTGTGTGTGTGTGTGTGTGTGTGTGTGTGTGTGTGTGTGTGTGTGTGTGTGTGTGTGTGTGTGTGTGTGTGTGTGTGTGTGTGTGTGTGTGTGTGTGTGTGTGTGTGTGTGTATCTGTGAATGTAAATAATATGTGTTCCAAAGAGTGGTTTTGTGGAAACAACATTAATTAAATTCCCTTCTCTTCACTGAGTCTATGGCCTCTTGTTTTCAAAACAACAAAGCGATCAATAACCGGTGGAACAAGAACGTAATATGTGTGAAGCTGCTTCAACTATATACTTGAATTTCACTCTATATATTTTCATCAATAACATTCTGAATTAAACTCATCTTTTAACAAGCGATCTATGGACACGAGACAGATATTTTAACTACAGTGAAATATTCCAACTTCAGAATCAGTGCTGTATGCATGACGAAACATCATCTCAGTTATCAATCATACCATGAAAAATATCAAAGATTATTTGTATAACTTCATCAACACTAATTGCTATAGACATATGCTTAAGTTTGAGGTGGGACATGAAATGAAATATCTTTCAAAACCTTATCAAAGGCAAAATATTTCTCAAAGTAGTTCAATGAATACATACAGTGTTGGAATGCACATAGTAGAGATTCATTTGCTGTAACTCATTCCAATGTAGAGACTTAATTATCCCCAAAAACTCGTTTATAATGATATTGAAAAATGAACCAAGAGGGCACGAGTGATAATGAATAAAGAATAGAGCCTTCCAGTTCTCCCAGCCGCCCGCAAGTCAAGATGTCCGACGGAAGCTTCCGAGTCGTCCGCCATATTGTCGCACACCCCTACGATTTGTTCGCCCCATTTCCACTCACGATTTTTTCTTCAAAAATCATCCTTACCTCGGTCTTATGTAGGGATCTATATCACTGGTATCACGACAACACCATCCTCCTTCCTAGATGAAGTCTGCAACCTATTCCAGATTAATTTTGCGAATATTTGTCATTTCACGTCACATCGCACCATTCCGTCACCGACCCCACCGCACAGTCGCACCTGCACACCCAAGCCAAAGCAATTGCACAGGTACGTCTAAGATATTACGTCTTCGTTATTTAGTTTTTCTCCAATTTTTCACTTTAAGGGAATTTCATATATGTTGGTAACCTTATTTAACGCATTTTCATACCACTGCAGCAGTCGAGGCTGTTGTCGAATGATTATTTTGTATCAGCTGTTTGACTCGAAGCTGCAATGGATATCCGCCATTTTGAATTCTTCTGAAGTCGTGTCAACAACTAGAAAATTATTATAGAAATTTTTGTGAAAAAGATTATAATGTGCAACAATACAGAACATTCTATAATATGCATGTTTGTGCAATTTTGTAGCTGAAAAAAAATCGATTGAATTTTAGGTAATCATTACTCTGACCAAGAATAATATATATTTCACTATTTTCAGATTACATTAAGACATACTATATGGGTTTTTATATACTATTTTATACTATTTCTAGGTTAGAAAATTATGCAATTTATGGTTAACTTACCATTTAATATTCAATTTATTTGCAGACCCCCAAAGATGAAATAAACAAACATATGAATTATCGATCCTCAGTTCATCTCGTCATCCAAACGGGTGACAGACGACCAGAGAACGTTGATCGAGGAATCAACAGCAAATTCACTTGCGTACAGAACCTTTTTTAATATTTTTTCGGTATTTTCTGAAAAATATGTTCATTTTCGGGGACCACGCTTTTCCAGAATTTTTCCTAGGATATAGAGTACCAGTTCTTCAATTATCAAACAATAACTATTCAGAACCAGTTCTGATCCAACAATAACATCGTTTATCCAAACAAATATCCAAGGAATCACTCGTATATAGTACCAGTAACTCTATCTCCCACACTTTCCAAAGGGTAATAATCCCTTTTCCTCATCGTTTAAGTTTATGTCGAATGATACACATCCAACATCGACGAAGGCAAATGTTCAACACAACGTGGAACTTCACCGAGGTCCGCGATAACGACGACGACAACGCGAACGGCGCGAGAAAGCGCTTTCCCTAACGTCTACCTTCCCCGCGAGCACGCAGCATACTGAAGAGCACGGAGCACCTCTGCCGTCCATTTCCCCTACCTCTCCTCTTGCCACTGCGCGCCTCTATACTTCATTAGTCACAAATAACATTTCGAACCGAAAAACGAAATTAAATTAGTCCTAATCGAGCGTTCGAAAGGTAACTAAAGAAAAAATCGAGCCTGAAATTCGTACCATCTAATTTCTTCGGGATAGTGAAGAATCTGTTCAATAATTTCTTTTTCATATAAAATCCTGTGGTTCCAATAATTTTTCTAGGGGCGTGTTCCCCTCACCATCACTGTACATTTCTATATTGGTGTACTCTAATGAAACCAGTTATCAGTAGTAGGACAGACTATTAACAATCACATGGTTGACAAAGGTTTCCTCCAAATGAATAAAATCGCCATGGGACAGTAAATTTTAGACTTACTATCAAAGACAAAACGTCTAAATCATGAACAACAAACAACAATAAGAATTGTAATATCAATAATGACAATAATAGTAATAATGATAATAATGATTAATACTAATAATGACAATAATAATGATAATAATAATGATGATAGTAATAATGATAATGATCATTGTAATAAAAATAGGTTATAATAGCCATAATAATAATAACGATAATAGTATTA
Organism: Oratosquilla oratoria; assembly: GCF_046742065.1. Classification (NCBI taxonomy): domain Eukaryota; kingdom Metazoa; phylum Arthropoda; class Malacostraca; order Stomatopoda; family Squillidae; genus Oratosquilla; species Oratosquilla oratoria. Next base: position 10,266,474 of record NC_134778.1, read on the forward strand.
TTCATCATTTTTATAGTAATAATAGCGATAGAAATAATAACAGTATCAATCATAACAGAATTCATTTTCAGAACCGGCATCCGTTTCCACCTATTCTTTACCTCTTGAGGCAAAACCCAACCCGGGTTGGGACCTGAAGATTATTCCCACGTCATCGCTTCTCGGGAATTCCCTGTCAGGAACATCCTCCTCCTACGCTCTTGATGGGTTTCCCCTCACTTCCCCCTTTTGGCCTCCCCTTTCCCACTTACTTTCTAGCCTTAATTCTCCTTTTTTGATTTACCTTTCTCCTTTATTTTTTCGAATTCCCGTGTCTCTTTCTATTTACGTTCCCCTTTCTTAGCCTTGAGTTTATTCTATTTTATTTTATTTTTTTATTTTTTATTATTTTTTTTTTTACATTCCTTATTCGTTTTCAACTTTCCTTACCCTTTTCGATATTCTCTTCTTTGGCTTGTGCTGCCTGTCTCAAATACCCTACCCACTCAATATTTTTATTATTATACCTGTATAAATTCTCTCTTATATTTGCCGCTGTTCAATGCTGCAGATCCCCAATTTCTACTTTCCTATCTACCAGTTACTATTTTTTCCTTTCCCCTTGAAATATGCTGATGACGTAATTGAAGGCGTGTTGGCCTCGTATTCGCTTAGTCGTGGGTTCGAATCCTTCCCATTTCTCCGATTCCCAGCATTGATTGTCACCTGCCCCAACAGTCCAAGCGTACACGGCAAAGGTGACGGCTTCGGCCGCAGCTACTCAGCACCTCCTAGCGTAGGCTCCTCACCATCACTTCTTGATGAATATTCAAACCCGGACTTTCGCCTTCCTCTTCATTATTTTTTTTTTTTTTAATCTCCCTCCTCATTTCATTCCTTCCTACTTCATTGGCTTTTTTTCCTCTTTTGACATATCAAGACATATCAGGACTTTAACTCCCCTCAGGCTCATCTAACCAGTAATAGAACTCTCCTAAATAGAATACATTCACTCTTAGAAATGTGTCATAACGTAGTCAAGTTCATTGGTTGACGATATACTCGTAAGGTGTGCCTGGAAATTGGTGGTCATCGGCGCGATAATTTGCGAACACGTAGTGGGGACTAGACTGGACTAGACTGGGGGGATTTTTTTTTTTTTTCAAACTGATGACCACCATTTTCAGACACAATTGATAAAGTGAACTAAAAGATTTGACAACATTACAAAAAAATTCAAAGGGTGAGTACATTTTTGTGAGTACATATTTCACAATGGCACAGACTTTATTGCTTTATTGTTAAAATGACATGATGACCAGCTCCATGCGGCCAGTTTGTTTGTATTAGAGCCAAGCTTGGTTAAAACAAATCAACAGGTTAACAAAATCCCCAACCTAGGTGACTCTGATACTCTTTCATTCGCGCGATGTTCATTATATCAATACTTGGTATATTTTTTCCCTGTTTACTTTTTTAAGGCTTAGATTAGGTACAGATTAGATAGTTAAATCGAAGATAAAACCAAAGAATACGAATTTTGTTCCCTAGGAATAAATGAATCCGCGGGTCAATCAGTAAAATTGGTATATTGCTTGAGTGAAATCAAATACAAATTAATAAGCACAAGTAGTGATGGAGTCATGCACTACATGTTCAACGTTCACGTTATAACGGTCGATCGTTTTTGTTGTTGTTGTTTTCCCGGACTATTGGCTGCATGATATTGTGGAGTTAAAAGCTCCTCAACAGCATGCAACTGATACTTTAGGGTCTATATGAGGCGCCCCTACGGACCAGAGTCACACGTCATTTTGTCTGTGGTAGAGGAAATTTCTACTCATTTAGAAATTATTAAACTTTATTATCCTACGACTGTCCCTCCGTTATGCTGCCCCCCGCCCCACTCTTGTTACTGTCCTGTACCACTTCTCTGAATATTCATTCTCTCGCTCCACCGAACCCTGTGGTGGAGGAAAAAATACTGTCAGCAAGTATGTCCACTTGAGTCGTAAAAGGCGATAAACGAGGATAGGACTAGGCATCCTTCCCCATGTTGCCCCAAAGAGGACATTCCTAAAAATAAATAAATAAATAAATAAATAAATAAATAGATAAATAAATAAATAAATAAATAAATAAATAAATAAATAAATAAATAAATAAATAAATAAATAAATAAATAAATAAATAAACAAACAAATAAATAAGAGGGTCTGGGGGGAGTTTTCAACCAGAACCCTAAGATTTGGGTCTTTTAATGTGTGTGGATGTGGTACAGATGAGAGTAAAAGGGAAAGGATAGGCAGTATGTCTGTGAGAAGAAAGATG
>NC_134778.1:10273783-10276283 GCF_046742065.1 Oratosquilla oratoria
TGACAATGCGCTCGTCGGAGACATATACGGAAACTGATACGAAGCGAAGCCAAGGGCTCGAACCTCAGCTACAGACGTATCAAAGTAACAGTGACTAACCACTGCGCCATCAAGGGCTCGAACAAAAATATATATACTATATAATATATAATATATATTATATATATATATATATATATATATATATTATATATATATATACATCGATCTCTTTTTACGTATTTGCTTAAGAGTTGTATTGCATTCTTTGAAAATCATTGATTTTTTATTTGATCGAAATTCTTGTTTTCCTTCTTTTGCTTAACCCTAATAAAAACCCAGCAGTTGACATATTATTTTTCCAATAGGTCTCCGCCAACAAGAATTGGAGAGATTATGGTTAACCCATTCAACTCCGATGACAAGATGTCTTGTCATTTGGTCAAATAAAACAAAAAATCATAATAAAACAACAAAATGTTTGATGATCAAACAGCACCAGAAAAATATGACGTCATCAGTCCTCCTCGAGGAGGACTGACGACGTCATATTTTTCTGGTGCTGTTTGATCATCAAACATTTTGTTGTTTTATTATGATTTTTTGTTTTATTTGACCAAATGACAAGACATCTTGTCATCGGAGTTGAATGGGTTAAGGATTCATATGTCCTATTGTAGACAACGAAACATGTCCAATGTTAAACCAAAAATATGAAAACATATTCTCTATCTTTTGATATTCTATGTATTTCCATATACAATTGCTCCCTTATGAGCTGCGATTTTTTCGTAAACTGTATTTTATTGATACAACAACAAGAACAACAACAAGAACAAGAACAACAACAATAAATGTATTTGAAGAGTTCTGTTATTTTATGGCTCAGGAATGGATGTCTGCAGGAGAACTTATCAACATCGCCAACAAAGCTTCATGGTTCGTTGTGACATTTTCTCTCCGGACTATTTCCCTCTATTCTTCTATACAGAACAACTCCCCTCTTCTTTCCTTCATTCTCTCTCTCTCTCTCTCTCTCTCTCTCTCTCTCTCTCTCTCTCTCTCTCTCTCTCTCTCTCTCTCTCTCTCTCTCTCTCTCTCTCTCTCTCTCTCTCTCTCTCTATCTATCTATCTATCTATCTTCTTTCTTTTCCTGTTGACGTTTCCCATTTTCATATGGTATCGCCGTTTCTCGTTAGTCGTTTCCACTGGTTTCGGTCTATTACCTGCTCCTCCTCCATCTGTTTCTATCTATCTATCTATCTATCTATCTATCTATCTATCTATCTATCTATCTATCTATCTATCTATCTATCTATCTATCTATCTATTTATCTATCTATCTATCTATCTATCTATCTATCTATCTATCTATTTATCTATCTATCTATCTATCTATCTATCTATCTATCTATCTATCTATCTATCTATCTATCTATCTATCTATCTATCTATCTATCTATCTATCTATCTATCTATCTATATATATATATCTATACAGCTATCTATCTATCTATCTATCTATCTATCTATCTATCTATCTATCTATCTATCTATCTATCTATCTATCTATCTATCTATCGATTTATCTATCTATATCTATCTATCTATCTATCTATCTATCTATCTATCTATCTATCTATCTATCTATCTATCCATCTCTTTCTCTCTCCCTCGATCAGTCTTCAGGCCTATTGATCTCACCCCCCCCACACCCCCTCCCCTTGTTCTTGAATGGCCTCAACATCTTGTCTGGGCACTATTGACCGCTGTCCCCTTCCTGTCCCCTTCCCCTTTCATCTCCTTAGGGCTCTTCAGCTGTTTTTTGCCCGTTTCGTCTTAGATTCCATTTAGCCCGCAACCACTCCTTGTCACACATCTTTACCCAAGTCGCTCGTCATTTTGAGAAACTAGTTTGACTTACATCAGTTCTCTGTGGTCGTGCCTACAATACAACCTCTTCGCCCAACGAAGGCTAGGATGGGTGAGGTAAACGTACTTTGGACTCATACAGCTTACAAGGAAAAGAAGAACATACGGACAGGAGACCTTTTGGTCAATAGCTAAGTCGGATGCTAAGAATAGATAGTTAAACAAAAAAATAAATAAACAAGCAAACCTAACAACTGTCACGCATTACAGTATATTACTTAGGTCTTTATCCAAATGAATCTTAAAACTTTGAACTTACTACATTGCAATACCTCTGCAGGAAGTTTACAAGTCACATTGAGCTGCAATGATAAAGTAATCGATTCATGACGAAAAGATGAGAAACATAACGACAGGAAGCGCGTGAATGCGGCCGAAGCCGTCACGTTTGTTCTATGAGCTGGGACAATTAGGATAGTTGATAGCCACTGCTGTGAATCGGAGAGAAGTGCAGGATTCGAACACAATACTAAGCGAATACGAGACCAGCACGCTTCCGATTGCGCCACCGGCATAATGGGATCGTATGAAAAAAATGTCTGGATGTTTGTTTAAATTCATTTTATAGATGTAAATAGTATCACATTCA
>NC_134778.1:10301283-10303783 GCF_046742065.1 Oratosquilla oratoria
CAACAATCTGCTACAAGCTACTAATTGGAAAATCCAGATACTGTGATATTTGATACTTACAACCTACTATCTACAGGGTCAAAGTGACACTGTCTCTAATAAACGTTACACCTACAATAACAAAGCTTACACAATTTACAATCTGCTACTGCAACAATAACCAAACTACAGCCCCTACGATCTGCTGGAGGGAGAAGTGTCATATACTATGAAATCTACAGTGCCAGAAGCTACAATATCTAGAGTGCCAAGTGCCTTCCTTGGGACTTTACCTCGTGTTTCCGCTGCCACTGGAAAGAGAGGCCATTATTGCCCTCAATATTTCAAGATGATATCATCCCCTTCTCGCCCGACTCTCATTTCCAGTTTCTTGTCCTCTCTTCTCCTCTCTTCTCTTCTCTTCTCCTCTCTCCTCCTCTCCTCTCTTCTCTTATTCTCTCCTCTCTTCTTCTATTCTCTCCTCTCTTCTCCCATTTTCTCCTCTGCTTCCCTCTCCTATTCTCCTTTCTCCTCTCCTCTCTTCTCTCTCCTCTCCTCTCTCTCCTCTCCTCTCTTCTCTTATTCTCTCCTCTCTTCTCCCATTCTCTCCTCTATTTCCCTCTCCCATTCTCCTCTCTCCTCTCTTCTCCCCTCTCCTCTCTTCTCCCCTCTCCTCTCTTCCGCTCTCAGATCATTCCTTCACCTCTCCACTATCTCTGTTCACCCTTTATCTCCTTCCTTCTCTTCTTCTCTCGTCTTTTATCCTCTTCTTTTTCTCCTCTCATTTTTTCTCCCTTTTCTCTCTCTCTTCCCATGTCTACCCTTCTCATTCCCTTTCCTTCGTTTCCATTCCATCTCCTTCCTTTTCCTTTTCTTTTCTTTTCTTCCCTGACTTCTCTTCTTTTATCTCCCATCCTCCTCTATTCTATCCCATTTAACATAAACTTATTTTATCTTTGAATCTTCTAACTTAGCATTTTTATTTTTGTTTATCTTATCTTATCTTATCCACTCACATTCTAGCCAATCGTCTATGCTACCCTACCATTTTTTGTTCTGTCCTCCACTTACTCTATTTTTTTTTTTTTTGTCAGTTTTCAATGTTGATTCTATCTACCTTGGATATTTTTTCACCTTTTCACGATCGTTTGGGAATAATATATATATATATATATATATATATATATATATACATATATATATATATATATATATATATATATATATATTTGTGTGTGTGTGTGTGTGTGTGTGTGTGTGTGTGTGTGTGTGTGTGTGTGTGTGTGTGTGTGTGTGTGTGTGTGTGTGTGTGTGTGTGTGTGTGTGTGTGTGTGTGTGTGTGTGTGTGTGTATATGTATGTGTATGTATGTATGTATGTATGTATGTATGTATGTATGTATGTATGTATGTATGTATGTATACATATATGAAACATTGAATTGATGGGGAGGTCGTCTTCGGTTGAATAAAATTACCCACCATCAATATATAAAGCAGACATGATGAGCAAATAGGTCAGGACGAATCGCGGGCCAAGTCTTGTGCTCTAAATATACGCTCTCTTACCTGAGAGGCTGCGCGGCTGTCAGTTCCCCTCGATGCTATCTTCCGGTCCCTCCCCCTCCATTCCCCTCTCTTCCATCTCCTCTCTTTGTCCCACCCCTTCCCCCCAAAACCGGACCTTTCATCTGCCGAATCGAATAGTCCGGTGAAAGCAGGAATAATGGTTATCGAGTATGTTAATGCGATGGAAAAGGGAGTTATGGATCTGTTATTTTCTCACAATGTCCATCTAAAGCATTGTGTAGCTGGAGTAGATTCTGTTTTTGGTTTACCTCCTGTTCTCTCTCTCTCTTTCTCTCTCTCTCTCTCTCTCTCTCTCTCTCTCTCTCTCTCTCTCTCTCTCTCTCTCTCTCTCTCTCTCTCTCTGTCTCTCATATTTACTTCTCCTTTCTCCATATAGAAAAATTCCTATTGAGCCTCACAGTTAAAAATAACCTTCTCTCTCTCTCTCTCTCTCTCTCTCTCTCTCTCTCTCTCTCTCTCTCTCTCTCTCTCTCTCTCTCTCTCTCTCTCTCTCTCTCTCTCTCTTCTCAACTCTCCTCTTCTCAACTCTTCTCTTCTCAACTCTTCTCTTCTCAACTCAACTCTCCTCTTTACAACTCTCCTCTTCTCTCTTCTCCTCTTCTCTTTTCTCCTCTTCTCTCTTCTCCTCTTCTCTCTTCTCCACTTTTATCTTCTCCTCTTCTCTTTTCTCCTCTTCTCCTCTTCTCTTTTCTCCTCTCTTCCTATCCTCTTCTCCCCTCTCTTCCTCTCCTCTTCCTTCCTTCCTTCCTTTCCCAGCCCTTTATTTTTCTTCTCTTCCCTTCCCTTCCCAACATCCCGTAAACCTCTTTTTCCTTACCACTTTATCAATCCCCTCCTCTATTCTCTTTTTCTTTCTCCTCTCCATTCCCCTCACTCCTCCTTCCTTCAACTCCCCTACCTTACATCCTTCCCCTTCTTTTAACTTATTTCCTT
>NC_134778.1:10311283-10316283 GCF_046742065.1 Oratosquilla oratoria
ACACACACACACACACACACACACACACACACACACACACACACACACACTCACACACACACACACACATATATATATAGATAATTTCTTCCTCGTATTTCATGGTTTTCTTATCATTAGTTCTTCAGTCGGAAACGTGCAAACACAAGTTCACAGAAATCAACCTTATGTTTCTTTAACGCTTCACCCCCAAGGGAAATCTTCAGGAGCAATTGATGGTATGAATTGAATAGATATACAAACATGCACACACACACACACACACACACACACACACACACACACACACACACACACACACACACACACTCACACTCACATACACGCACTTACATACATATACACATGCACGCACACACAGAGACGAAGATATGATGAAAAAATCTCCAAAATTCTGATACGTAGCAGATACTGTGTACGTTTGTGTGCATGCAAGTGTGTGTGCGCGTGCGCGCGCGCGCGCGCGTGTGTGTGTGTGTGTGTGTGTGTGTGTGTGTGTGTGTGTGTGTGTGTGTGTGTGTGTGTGTGTGTGTGTGTGTGTGTGTGTGTGTGTGTGTGTGTGTGTGTGTGTGTGTGTGTGTGTGTGTGTGTGTGTGTGTGTGTGTGTGTGTGTGCGTGTGCACATATAGCAGAGTGAGAGATAGACCCAGTATGTACAAGCCGGCACTCGCAATATCCAAGCGTTCCACTACCTCCAGACTCATAACCTTCATAGCCCCAACATTCTGACATAACGACCAAACACTTGCACAGTAATATTCTGGAACCAATTACCTCAGGACCATCATCTAACGTTCTCTTTGTTCTCTTCCAACAGAGCTGAGGGTTTCCTTGATGCTGTTTCCTCGTCTTATGCTGTGACCTTTGAGATAGTATGATTAGATTTACACGCATCGTGATTCTTTCTGTTATGTCTTATTAAGGCCTAGATCTCTCGTCCGTGTGGGGTCGATCTCCATCAATGAACAAATCACATGAAACTTGCCAGAACTACATGTACAAAGCCTGTCATTACACTATACTTTTGTTACGTAAGATTTCATCCATTTTTTCTTATTATTACTCAATATTTAGTTGGTATTTTTCTACGTAAATATTGTTACTTCTACTCTCATCTTATGCTGATTCGACACCATAACACATTATCTCCAAAACAATGCTGCCTTCGTTGTAGCATGCCTTCACGGATTGCCATGAAAATCTTTCCAGATTGCCTCGTGACAATCCAGAAACAATGTTTGATGACTTTTCAAAAATGTGCAACGATATATATGAGGTACAAAGGTTGAAGTGTCGTATGATAATTCTTAAACAAAAGGACATATAGGACAAGCCAAGAATATAAATGAAAAAGAAGCAGAAAGTTATTTGTATAGGAGCAAGAAAAAGAAAACAAGGTGAACAATCACGAAGTCCAAATGATGTTGTATTCCTACAACAGTTGTATTAAGAGGAAATAAATCGTAGTGTATTTCTTTATTTTGTTCCGATCAACTGTTACCCCTAAAGCGGGATAGCTGAACGTAGGAGAAGAACATCCTCACTCCTTATACACTCCCATCACACACATCCCCTCAGTTGAATAAAATCACCTGACGGAAAATAAGATTCCTTGTTAAACCACGCAAAGACCGCACCTCACAACTTTTCAAGCAATACTACCAGTTCATCTCAAGGAGAAGATCGTCGTCTTATGTCTGTATATTCTTCTCCAACCCTCTTTGCCATTCTCGCACGTTTTTGCTTGTTCGACATCCCGACTTCTTAGATCTTATGAAATTATCAACATGATAGAAATAGAAGGAAAAGAAGAACGGACCATTTCGCACATCCTAGTTATTCTCACCATAACAAACCATATGGTCACCGAATATTGCTAATGACAACAACAATATAGAATGGATAGATTCAGGTACTCACCCGTAGTCATAGTTATAGTTCATCTTATTTTTAGTCTTATTCACGGGCTCAGCCATGGTTTTAGGCTTTTTCCGGCTGCCCTTTATTTTTCGTTTTGTAATCTGCCTTAGCCTTGATCTTAGACTTAGACTTAACCTTGGCCCTAGTCTTAGCCACAGACATAGCCTCCTCCATCTATTGCAACACAGTAACTACCCCATCAAGCGTGCAGGGGGAAGATAACAATTTTTTGTCTCGTGTTTCGCCAATTTGTTTACATTCCCTCGTCGTAGTCCCACGCCTCCCCTCCTCTTCCTCTTCCTCTTCCTCCACTTCCTACCCATCTTTCTTCTCTCTTCCTCTTCCTCCTATACTTTCTCTTCTTCCTCTTTCTCCTCTTCTTTTTTTCTCTTCCTCCTCCTCCTCTTGCTAATGTTTCTCCTAACCCTTCTAACCATCATCCTAAATCTCTTTTTAATCCTCCTCCTCCTCCTCCTCCTCCTCCTCCTCGTACTCCCCCTCCTCGTTTTCATCATTGTCATTGACAGCATCATCATCATCATTATCAACATTGTCCTCATCCTCATTCTCATATTCTTATACCTCTCTCTCTCCCTCCGCCTATACCTCCTCTCTCCCTCTGCCTCTCCTCTCCCAATCTCACCTCAAATTCTTCTCTCTACTCTTTCTTCTCTCTCTACCTCCTCACCTAACCTCATCTTCTCCCTACCGTCTTCTCCTCTTTAAACATTAAACCTTAATACTAATCACCAATCACATTGTCAACGCGGTAAATACAAGATTATTAAAACGTCATTTGTTGGTAGGTAGGGATACTACAAAGTTGTCGTCCAATTTTAGTACTTGCCTTTACCCAACTCCCTCTAGAGCTTCCTGTCGTTCAGTGAGTGTGGATCAGGATATCCTGAGGGAGTAGCAGTCCCCACACTCCACCACACTCCACCACGTTCCACTAAGAGCCTCACTAAGTACTTGTGGAGTGTAATTGGTCAGGTCTGCTCTCTCTGTCTCTCTATCCATCGATCCATTCCTGAGAGCAATCTTGATTAGATTAATTAACTCAGGACACCTGATCAAGTATTCACCCTGGCCTTAATTTGGATAATCTACCCAGACCGTTGGGTTGAGCGTTAATCAGAACTGGAATAGTGTAGTTCCGATTTGGGTGTTTTATGTGTTTGGTTTTCGTAACAATCCAATTCAACATTTCAATTGTTTTCTACTACAGTATTTTTCTGTATAAGCCTCAAGGTACACGCACACACATACACACACATACACGACTCGGTGGCGTAGTTGGTAGAGCACTGAGCTGCCACAATAGTGGCCCGCAGCTCATGGTTCGAATCCTGCCCAGGGCCGAAATTATTTCGGTACCGCTGCGCTTCGGGTCGTTACTCTGACTCTCGTGGGCGGGGAGTTGGGTGTGTGTGTGTGTGTGCAAGGTCATAGCATTACCCATAGATCGGACCTACGAGCTCTGAGCTCTCTTCCAGGAGGGAAATAGCTGTCGATCACGAGTCCAACACGTGATCCAAAGACCAAGTGAATACATGACTCGCAGCGCAGCAGCGACACTGAAATTATTTCAGCCCTGGGCGGAATTCGAACTCGGACCGTTGCTACAGCGGTCCGGGTTCAAATCCCGCCCAGGCCTGAAAGAGTTTCAGTAGGAGTTGGGTGTGTGTGTTTGTGCGTGTAAGATCACAGCATTACCCATAGATCGATCATATATGAGCTCTGAGCTCTCATCCAGAAGGGTAATAGCTGTCCATCACGAGTCCAACACGTGATCCAAGACCATGGTTAATCACACACACACACACAGACGCACGCACGCACGCACGCACACACACACACGCACACACACACACACACACACACACACACACACACACACACACACACACACACACACACACACACACACACACAGGCACAAACAAACACATGGACACACATACACACACGTACGCAAGCACACACACACACACGCGCATGCATGTACATACACACGCACGCACATGCATGCACGCACACACACACACACACACACACACACACATACATACACACATACATAAGAAACACACATACATACATACATACACACACGCGCGCGCGCGCGCACCAGCTTTAATTCCCTTAATAAGGGTGTGGCCGGCTCAAAGCATAGATTGAAATCATAAGGTTCACTCACTCTATGATAAATTTCATAGTACCTTGGGAATGAAAGGTCGTCCATCCCCCATCGCACTACAAAAAGACAACAGATTTCTTATTAAAACCTTCCCAGTTATTTTGGCTTCCCGGTAATGATTTTATAGACCCTTCTGGTTTGGACATGTGAGTTTACACCTTCGCCAAACTACAGAACACTTCTACTCGTTCCACCATCTAGTGCGTTATTTACACAGAGTTTCATTTTTATTCCTTCCCCGATTTTGGAACCGCCGTACTGACCTAACCTAACCTAACTTAACCCAGTTTTACTATAACTTAACCTAACCTAAGCTAACCTAGCTTCAATATAACCTAACCTATGTTATTTACAGGCAGTTTTATTCTGATTCTTTCCCGATTTTGGAACCACGGTACTGACCTAACCTAACCTAACCTAACCTGACCTGACCTGACCTAACCTAGCTTCACTATAACCTAACCTATGTTATTTACACGCAGTTTCATTCGGATTCCTTCCACGATTTTGAAACTACGGTACTGACCTGACCTGACCTAACCTAACCTAACCTATCCTAACCTAACCTAACCTAGCTTCACTATAACATAACCTATGTTATTTACACACAGTTTCATTCGGATTCCTTCCTCGATTTTGGAACCACGTTACTGACCTAACCTAACCTAGCCTAACCTAACCTAACCTAACCTAACCTAGCTTCACTATAACCTAACCTATGTTATTTACACGCAGTTTCATTCGGATTCCTTCCACGATTTTGAAACTACGGTACTGACCTGACCTAACCTAACCTAACCTAAGCTAAACTGACCTAGCTTCACTATAACCTAACCTATGTTACTTACACGCAGTTTCATTCGGATTCCTTCCACGTTTT
>NC_134778.1:10333783-10336283 GCF_046742065.1 Oratosquilla oratoria
TAAACGGCTCTATTGTGGAGGAAGTCCAAATTTTCTTCAGTCATCATATATTTATTTTTTCTAAAAAGAAACATGAGGTTTTAGATATTACATATATGAAGTTTAGGAGTACATGTAACCAGATATGACAAAAATAAGATAATGAAAACACTAAACCAGCGTGTTGTCAGTGATTGTCGCTTGCCCATGCTGATGTCTCTATGACAATGGTGATTGACTTAGGAAACACTAGCTTATTTGATTTATTTATTTATTTATTTATTCATCTATTTATTTATTTATTTGTTTATATTTGCACTGATACGATATAAGTGTTTCCTCACATACATTTACTCTAATGATGATGATGTTGATGATGATGATGATGATGATGATGATGATGATGATGATGATGATGATGATGATGATGATGATGATGATGATGATGATGATGATGATGATGATGATGATGATGGGAGGTTAGGACGGTTCCCTGTCACAAAGGACTTAATTTGAAGCATAGAATTTGATAATCATACCCTTAGTTCAACTCTCCCCGAGCAGGGTTCGAACCGCCATCATCTCGACCTACGCCGCAAGTAGAGACGCTCTAAACCACTCGGCCAGAATATAATTAATGAAAATATGATAAATTTCTAGTTAATGTCTTCATTTTGCATCCATCTCTTTCCCGATGCACAATCAGTCGGAAATATTAATTCATGCAATTGTTCATTTGCATATTCGAGTTGTGCAATATTTATCAATGATTATAATAATTATTATTCATTTAAAGTGACAAGAATAGATAACTCGTAGCTTCCTCCAAAATGATATAATGGAATTTTTCCCGGATTAGGAATTTTCTTTAATGTGGAAAAAATATTAAAATAGAATAGATACATATTTTCTGAGTTATGCATTTGATATTGTAACACAGGTAAATCCTGTCTTCATATCCAGTTAATATAAACCTTCACTTTTACCTTAACCCATTTTCTTTATAGTACTTCAACATCTTCAAGCCAACTCTCGAGAGATCCTCTGTTGTTCCTCGTGATTTGACGTCAAGGGATATTCAATTGTTCCTAGTGACCCGAGTACTAGGCTTTCCAGACACACCCAAGAACCCTCTGCTCGGACAATGGGACCCGCCTGCGTTTCGGTTCAAACGCCCTGACGCTTCCCGATTCATTAGGCGCGTCGCCGGTCATCGTTGCCCAACCGACGCAACGAACATTTTTTAATTTGTACCCAAATGTAAATATGGCAGCCTTTGTATATATGTATATGTATGTAGAATCTGGCAACCCCCCGAGGCTTCTTCGGAGGTTGCATGTATGTTTAAACAAGAGAGAAAACTGGAATATTAAAGCAAACACACCTATACGATTTTGCCTCTCCAAACACTAGTATGTAGATAGTAATACAAATCTACAATATCCATGTTATATATATATATATATATATATATATATATATATGTATATACATATATATATATGTATATATATATATATATGTATATATATATATATATATATATATATATATATATATATATATATATTTAAACCATGACAAATGTAACTGAAGGCGGAGGAAGTATACGAGGTATAATGGAAGAATTTTACTGCCTTAGCGTTTCGACCCGTGGGTCTTTATCACAAAGCTATATATATATATATATGTATATGTATATATATATATATATATATATATGTATATATATGTATGTATATATATATGTATATATATGTATATATATATATATGTATATATATATGTATATATATACATATATATATGTATATATGTATGTATGTGGAAAAAGAAGTCACGGGTCTAGTTCCGAGTTACTGAGTTTATTCCTGACCGCTTTCGCTCTATGCTTCTTCAGAGGAATGTGAAGAAGCATAGAGCGAAACCGGTCAGGAATAAACTCAGTAACTCGGAACTAGACCCGTGACTTCTTTTTCCACCTTCATCAACTTGTCACAATGTACCAACATATATATGTATATATATATGTATATATATATATATGTATATATATATATATATATATATATATATATGTATATGTATATATATACATACGTGACGACATCTTGACAGGTTGTGAGAGAGGCAGAGGGGAAAACACACAAATAGAACGAGAGTTTATTCTTTAACTAGTTTCGCACTATGGTGCTTCTTCAGAAACAAGAAGCCCCATACTGCGAAACTAGTTAAAGAATAAACTCTCGTTCTATTTGTGTGTTTTCCCCTCTGCCTCTCTCACATATATACATACATATATATATACATATATATATGCATACATGTATATATACATATATATATATATATATATATATATATATATATATATATATAGTATGTTACTCACGTTTATGTGAACAAGGAACAGTGGCAGTCCATGGTATCAGTTTCAAAGGGTCTGGGGCCAATTGGCAGCCAAACCTTCCCTCGGGCTCTGATTCTCTGAAGATTAGTTCTCACGCACATTTACAGTAGC
>NC_134778.1:10343783-10346283 GCF_046742065.1 Oratosquilla oratoria
GAAAATTGTTGAGTTTGCCACTGAAGAATGTCCCAATTTAAACATCTCCAAAGGACAATGGTCTCCGGACATCATCTCACGGTTAACGGTGAGTCGTTTGGTCAGTAATTATCACACTTCTACTCCCCCTCCCCTCATTTGACCCCGCAAAATTTCTTTGAGTAAGGTCATCTGGCCTGTCATATATATATATATATATATATATATATATATATATATATATATATATATATATATGTATATATATATATATGTATATATATATGTATATATATATATATATATATATATATATATATATATATGCAGAAAAAATACAAGGAAAAAACCAGAAATGAGACCGAGAGCTTTCGCCTATTCATACATTATCACCTTGAAAATGTCTGAATAGACGAAAGCGCTTGGTCTCATTTTTGTTATTGTCCTAGTAATTTTTTCTGCATAATTAGTCACGCTATCAAGTGATTTCTTCTGCATATATATATATATATATATATATATATATATATATATATATATATATATACATATATATATATATATTTATATATATATATATATATATATATATATATATCTGTTCAATATGTGCGAAAATCTGGAGTCTGGGATCCATGTTGTAAGGGGGGGGGGGGGAGAAGCGTAAGCACCACTCTGAGTCTGGTGTTTAAGCTTCCCCCCCTTACAATATATATATATATATATATATATATATATATATATATATATATATTCCCATTCATCCTCTTCGCCCCCTCCCTTTTGTCTTAACATGAATACTCATACATACTTTGATACATTTCTTGCTGACGTGTTTTTTTTTTTTTTTACAAAATATTTGTCCCTCATGTACTACACACTTAAGCCCCAAAAATCACACCAAGCTTACGACCTGTTTCCGACCACCTTCGACCGAAAATCAAGCGATCTGTCGGCGACACAAAACCTTTGCAAGGAATTGAAATGGAAAGTTAATGTGGTTAAGATGAATCTATATGTACTAGGGACTATTCAGTGTGTGTTGTAATATATCTATTAATCAATCTATTTATTTATCTGTCTTATTACCGACTACCAGTGACTGTTCAGCGACAGGGGTCATAGAGACAGAGCAAGAACCTCGATCGGCGACGCTTGTAGTCCAGGACCATTAGCTCAAATATGGCTTCAATTTGGAACAAATTAGTAACAAGTTGAAACTTTCAGAAAGTGCTTAAAAGACCTTTTCTGATAACATACTAAAAGTCCTTAAGAATCCCCCTTGAGGGTTTTGAGAAATTCAAAATGGCGTCCAAAATGGCCATCGATATCATATTTTGTTATATCTCAGGTCTCAGTCAATATAGAAACACAAATGAAGTATGAAAATATGGGTTTTCAGACCCAAGGAATTCATTTATGTCAGTGTATGTGTGATAAATTGAGCCTGTGTCATGTTTCTGAGTTAAAAGTACATTCACAGATGTTGTAACAAGTAATTCTGAAACGCCAGAAAGTCTTTTTTTAGTTATACATGTAAAACCATGATTATCAATTGATGAAAGTGTTAGCCTGATTCATATGTTGTATGTGGTGTTAAATTTTTTTTGTTTTTCTAGAGTTCAAGATGGATTCGTGCGTTATTTCCAACGAATTATGCACCAAGAATTATGTACAAGTAGGAGCAAAGGGAAGGACAACCTTAGTAGCAGCAAGCCTGGAGAGGAAGGAAGGACTTCATGAAACCTAGGAGATGCAGAACCCACTGACACTTCACATCGCCTGCAGGAAGGCCTACACCCGGGAGTCCTCCATCAGATTCGCGAAGAGGAAGTCAGAAGAACCTGTACTACAAGAGGAGGTTCAGCCACCCACCCTAAGATCGGAGTGTCCGCCGACCTCTTCAGCCCAGTGACGAACTTCGAGGGTAACTCGGGGTCCCTCGAGACGAGGAATGAAGGAGCACTCCATGGCCAGAGGTGCTGGACGAGTGATCGGGGCACTGCCCTCGAAATGTCCAGCGAGTTTGTGAGTGAACGAGTGTGAATGCGTAAGTGAATGTGTGTGTGTGTATGTGTATGGATGAGCGAGTGAATGCGTGAGTGAATGTGTGTGTGTGTGTGTGTGTGTGTGTGTGTGTGTGTGTGTGTGTGTGTGTGTGTGTGTGTGTGCGTGTGTGTGTGTGTGCGCGCGCGCGCACGTGGTCACAGCACTACCCATCGATTGGGCCATATATGAGCACTGACCTCTCTTCTGGGAGGGTAATAGCTATTGATCACAAGTACTGTACAAGTCCAACACGTGATTCAAGACCTTAGTAAATCACACAGGCACAGACACATACACACGAGTACACACACACACACACACACACACACACACACACACACACACACACACACACACACACACACACACACACACACACACACACAATGGTAGAGTTCTCGGCCGCCACTACGACGGTCCGGGTTCGAATCCCGCCTAGGTCTAAAATAATTTCAGTATCACTGCGCTGCGA
>NC_134778.1:10351283-10356283 GCF_046742065.1 Oratosquilla oratoria
TTGTTACCCAAATCAACGTGCCACATTAAGCATGTTACCCCTATCACAAAATGCTGCCAACATTGATATATATGGATAAATCAAAACACTAGAGGCCTTTTCATTTATCTATTGTTTTTGAACATTGTGCATCTCCATTGACTATTGCCAAGGATGCTGAGATTATCAATGGGATTGATGGAGTTGCATGTTTGAAGCTAGTTGAGGAATTCTTGACTTCTTTTCTAATACTGTATCTTAGTTTTTTATGTCTACTGTTATTCGGTTTAACTTTACTACTTAATTATAATAGGTTTACTTTATAACTTTACATTCTAATACTAAGTTAACATTAATCCTAATGCCAGGTACCGCAATGTTTTCTTCATTTCCAGATTTTTTTTTTTTTTTTATCCCTCCATTACCCCCGGCAAATTGTTCAATTACCCCTAAGGGGTAATTTACCCCCGTTTGGGAACCACTGCATTATTTACATTATTATAATTTTTATTTTATCTTACTTTTTTACTTTTTTATTTATCATTATTATACTTTTCCGCATCGGACCTAGTTATGGACCAAAAGATCTCTTGTCGGCATGCTCCGCCTTTGTAATCCTTTGTGTCACAAGCAAAATATCCACAACAACGCCATGGAAGAAACCCATTAGTAGTGCCTTGCGGAGGATGACACTATCCGTGGGACATCTCCCTCGGCTGAATAACATCGCCTAACGATAACCAGAATAAACATCCAAAACTAATTAGTTACTCAGAGGAGGACATGAGATCTAGACTAATTCCAATGTAGAGTTAATGTCCGAGGCTTGGGATGAAAATGAGATGTGCTGGACTTTCACCAAACATTCCATTTGACCATCCATCTCCCTATGTATGGTTGTAGACTCTGAAGGGAAGGGGTGATATACATCCCCTTAGGATTTTGGTCATGGGGGGATGACCATGTACCTATTCCCCCATCCTCCCCCAGGTAATCAATTTCCCGAAAGGGGAGTGATTATATGTCACCCCTCAGCACCCAATGGGGGACATTTCCCACTCCATCCTCACAGGATTTCCGTCCATGTCTCTGTGAACCAAATGTAAATAATTGACCCTTTCGCCTTGAGAGAGGTTTTCCTCACATGAATAAAATATTTTGGTGATATTAGCTAGAATAAACGACTAAAGTAATAGAAATACAGCTAGGAATCTGACACTACTAGTATCGACGTAAGAAAATATGAACAAAGATAAAAAGATCAACAAAAATAATATAATAAAATATAATAATAAAAACACAAGTTAAAAAAGAACAAGCAGGAAAATAAAAATAAATAAAAAATAACCAATAAATAACGTCGACAACTGTAGCACTAAGTACACGAACAATGGTCCCAGTCATTACCCAATAGATGTGGGTAGTTCTAATCAATAAGGCATTGACACAGCCTCTCGCACTTTCCCTACCATTCACGTGTACATTTGGTCTGGCTGTCACTCATCTACCTATAAAAAAAAAAAAAAAATAATAATAATAATAAAAAAAAAACTGTTTCGGTTAACACTGATCCTGATACTAACAATTATTTATTTAAACATTTATTTTATTATTATTTATTTTATTCATTGGTTTAATTTATTCAATTTCTTTTATTTATTTGTTTTTACTACATTTATTTATTTTTATTGATTTACTTTTTGGTGCTCCTGCTAGGGAATTTTCTTCAGCTGAGGGGACACTACGATCAACACCATCCTGTTTTTGGGTGTCATCTTGTATATTTACTTTGAATATCATCAGACGACTTCATTCGGCCAAAGCGAAGCCCTCAATCCCTCAAAGGATTTAAAATAATCCGGATTTGTTCTTGTGTAAGTGTCGTATCATTATACCGGGTATATTTATCCTGGCTGCCGCCAAATTATTCTATTCAATTGATGGAAACCTTTTCCCTCAAATGTATTTATTTGTTTATCTGTTTATCCATTTATTTGTCTATTTATTTATTCTCATCTATTTTTATTTATTCCGACATCCCTATGAAACAAAATATCTCCTGTTGGTAACAACTACAACAATAGATTGTTCCAAAGAAAGATACAGAATCGTCATTGCAAAGAGTATTGCAGATATCATGGTTCCAATGACAATAGCAAATTACAGCGACATAAACTAACATAAACTACGAGTATAACATTCACGGTAAGAACATCTATATAATTATAACTGTATACCTACATGACTCAATCTTCATCTGTGACTACGTCACTACAGCTGCATCTCTGACTATTGTTGTAGCTACGAATTTAGAATATATAACTACACAGTTATAGAACAGCATCACTATACAACTATAAATATTAAAATACATATAACCATAACTATATCATATCTTTTCATCCTTCATTAATCAAATAACTATAAACAATAATCAATGGCAGTGACACAACAACAACAATAATAACAGATTAATCCATACCTATTCATCCCTGATTAATCAAATAACTATATAACAATAAACAACAACAGTAGCACGGCAATAACAATAATAACAATGACAATAACAACAACAACAACACGTACCCGGATAAGAGTCGCTAAATGATGGATGGCTACTAAAAGGACATGATCGATACTTGCATCGGCAACCCCAACCCCAATCACGTGAACGGCACTCTCATCACGTGAACACTCTCACTCCCTACTCCCATCACGAGTGTGGAACTCCCACTCTTCGCTCTCACTACTTCAATCGCACTCTCAGTCTGAACTCTCAACACTTGAGCAAAATTCTCATCCCACGCATGCTGACTCCCTAATGTTCTGTTCTTATGAACAAAGAAAATGGCCACTACTACTCAGACTGTGAGGAACTTTCCTCAGCTGAAAAAAAATCGTCTGGAAGCTGATATATATATATGTCTAGATATATATATATATATATATATATATATATATATATATATATATATATGTGTGTGTGTGTGTGTGTGTGTGTGTGTGTGTATGTGTGTGTGTGTGTGCGTGTGTGTGTGTGTGTGTGTGTGTGTGTGTGTGTGTGTGTGTGTGTGTGTGTGTGTGTGTGTGTGTGTGTAATGATAAATAAACAATAAACAAAATTATAATAATATAAATAATAATAAATAAAATAAATAAATGCATAGGTATAGTTAAATAATAAACAAACAGGTAAATAGTAAATAATAATAAATTGACAGATTACTAATGATAACTGAAAATCAAGCAAATAATAATAAACAGACATATAATAACAAATAAATAATATAAAATCAGTGACAGTCATTACAGCAGTTTGCATAGGTGTTTATCTAAACGAATCTTAAAGCTTCGAACTGAACTACATTGCACTGTCTCTGCAGGAAGTTTATTCCATTCATTAACTACACGGTTGGCGAAGTTGTTTCTACCCACTTCCAAAGTAAATATATTTCCTGACACTCGCGGCTATCAAGGACATCCCAGACGGGTCTAGTTAACAAAAACTCGCGGAAATATCTAGATTATGGGGTACTAAACGTCTTTCAGGTGTTTATGTAATTTCAAAGACCAATTAGACAAATACCAAAGCAACAAGATTTCGAGATTTCTTCTTCTTCTTCCTCTTCCTCTTCCTCTTCCTCTTCTTCTTCTTCTTCTCCTTCTCCTTATCAGGCCTCACTCTGAACGGAAATATTTAGTTCCTTATCAGTTTCCACCCTACAAAAGCCAAAAAACCTCTCTTATATTCTAGAAGGCCCGATGACTAGATGAAGAGATTGTGAAAAGAACTAGAGAATTCATTAGAACAGAAGATTCTAACAAAATATATGATAATTAAAAAAGAAAAAAAGGACGTGGAAAATCAAAACCTTCAAAACATAAGCTCACTAAAATCAAAACACTTATCTTGGTCCTGACAATACACGGCGACTAATCTATTTATCTTATTCTTATGATTTAATTAATAGGAGATGATTCAGGACTTATTAACTTGATAATCATGATCTAATTAAGAAACAATTGAATGGAATAATTCAACATCATATGATTTCATTAATAGAAGATGATTCAGGACTTATTAATTTATTTATTATGATCTAATTAAGAAACAAATGAATGGAATAATTCAGCATCAGTCGTTGTAAAATATATACAATAATCATAGAAAAATAGTTTACTAATGACATAAACACACTCATTTTTTTTTTTTTTAGCATCTTCACCAACCTTACACAATTGCTACCGAGGCTGAAGTCACGGGAATCGATAAAATCGCAGGGCGGCAGCAAGAATAAAAAGGAAAGGCACCACCCGGTAAGGAAGGGGATTCATCAAGATAGACTACAGTTCCTTTCGGATGAGAACCACAGGGGTCAATAAATTCGCCTGGCGGCAGTCAAGACATAAGGGTAAGTGCCACGTGCCACCCAGTATAGAAGGGAGTACTAGTGCCATTCCTGGCCACACTGAAGTGGTTAATTATCATATCATGGTAAAGAGAATCGTCCACGTGCCACCCAGTGTAGAATGGAGTTCCAGTGCCACTCCTAGCTACACTGAAGTGGTTAATTATCACATCATGGTAGGGAGAATCGTCCTGGATTGAGGGTTTAATGAAAGCTTAATTTTTGCCAGGAATTATGTATGGTTTAGTTAGAGGGCAGGATAGATAAGATGGGGGAGAGGGAGGGAGGGGGGTATGGGGGTTTAGTGCAAGGAAAGAATGAAATGGAAGGAGGTTAGAGTTATAATAGGTGTGGGACAGACCCACTTGCTGGGTTATTATTATAGTTTCGTGGACTTTATATCAAAACTGTTTAGTTAGTTAGAGGGTAGGATAGATAAAATGGGGAGAGGGAGGGAGGGGGGGTTTGGGGGTCTAGTGGAAGGAGAGAGTGAAATGGAAGGAAGTAAGAGTTATGATAGATGTGGGGCAGAGCCACTTGCTCGGTTAGTTTATAGTCTCTAAAACTTTTTTTTTTATGCTTCGCCCATACGCCATGACTTACATAATACAC
>NC_134778.1:10361283-10366283 GCF_046742065.1 Oratosquilla oratoria
GCAAGTGATTTAAACGTTTTGATATGTTCAAACATTTCCTTTTAGTAAATGAAGACAAATTCATTTAGCTTAAAAGATACCACTGTATGCTTTATTAGAATAAGTTTTAAACGTGGACTATTACACAAGCAAATGATGTACACAAAATAACATATAAAGACGTGTACCAGCACTTTTTTTGTGCGTACACCCACAAACACACACTCACAAACTCGCATGTCCACATGTAAACTAATTAGAAAAATTACACACTAACGCAGACTTATATCACTCATGGACATACATTACGCGCGCTCACTCACTCACTCTCTCTCTCTCTCTCTCTCTCTCTCTCTCTCTCTCTCTCTCTCTCTCTCTCTCTCTCTCTCTCTCTCTCTCTCTCACACAATCACACACACACACACACACACACACACACACACACACACACACACACACACACACACACACACACACACACACACACACACACACACACACATACATACACGCACACACACACACACACACACGCACGCACAAACACACACAGACAAGTGCAGGAGTCCTTGCAGCCAAACGCAGACCAGCCCACCGCACTAACGATAAGGGAGAGATACGAGTCTATACTCCCCCTCCTTGGCTACTGATGTTCTTGTTGTACAACACAACTCAAGAAAGACCCCATGTGAGGACGAAGTCTTTATTGGTACATTTTGTTCTTTCGAGCTTTATCAACGATATCTACAGCATGTACAGTACTTGATAAAGCTCGCTTGAGGAAAAAAGTGTCCCAATAAAAGGTTCGTCCTCACGTCGTGATTCCTGGGCTGCTTGTCGTCAGTTGCCGTTTTCTTTCACAACACAACCCCGGCAGGTTATTTCATTTGTTTCCATGGCAACCCTTCGGTAGTGGAAATACTTTAATATTTCGATTGTCCCCTTCCATATCTGATGGCACTTGTCTTTATTCACAGCCGCCGTCAGATTTTTTCATTCATTTCCGTGGCAGAGAAAGGGTTGAACTAGGATCACACAGGAGAAAAAAACATGATTTTTTTTTTACTTATTTATTTACCTAGTGGCATTTTTGCTTAGTTATTTTCATTTGTTTATTTGCAATTTTTGGACTGTGGATTTTACTGCCGCAGCACCACCGTATCTGTTTATATGAAGATTATACTTCTCTTTCATAAAGTATCTTTATTAGTTTCCAGCGTGGCTTTCCTCTGTAACGGCAAAACCCAACATATTTTCTCATAGACCATCCTCTTATGTAGGAATATTTCTTAACTTCCTCAAGACAATTTGAAAACCGAACAAGATCGTCTTGCACCCATTACTTCCTGCTCGTTCTCTACCTGTGGACACTCATATAAGCTGTTCGGGGTTCCTAGGGATTTCAGGACCCCAGGGTGGAGATATGGGAATCCCTCGTAGGCTTCAATACAGGTGTCTAGAGACTCTGCAAGGGGGAATCAGTTCACACACACACACACACACACACACACACACACACACACACACACACACACACACACACACACACACACACACACACACACACACACACACACACACACACACGGTACCTGGTTCGAATCCTGCCCAGGGCTGAAATTATTTCAGTATCGCTGCGCTTCGAGTCGTTACTCCAACTCTCGTGGGCGGGGAGTTGGGTGGGTGTGTGCGTGTAAGGTCATAGCATTACTCATAGATCGGTCATACGAGCTCTGAGCTCTCTTCCGGGAGGTAAATAGCTGTCGATCACGAGTCCAACACGTGATCCAAAGACCAACGTGAATTACACACACACACACACACACACACACACACACACACGAGCAAAGATTGTCTAAACTGGAACTACCAACCCTGGAACAAAGAAGAGAAAGAGGTGATCTGTTGGCCATTTACAGAATCATTAAAGGCATGGAAGTCCTCAACAGAGAAGACTTATCAAATTGGGATAGAAGAAAAACAAGGGGATATAAAAAGAAACTCAAAAAGTATAATTATAAAAGAGATCTAAAAAAAGAACAGCTTCCCACACAGAGTGGTGGATGTCTGGAACAAAATGGACGAAGCAATAGTGTAGGCTAACCTCATATATGAATTTAAGAACACACTAGATATTGCGAAATAAAAAAGACGGGTCACCACGAGCATAGCTCCCCTTCCCGTATAACACAACTAGGTACACACACACACACACATCATGCAGAAACAACAGGGAAATTAAAGTTCGAAATACTAAACGTTTTCGTCTATTACGACATCCTCAGAGTACAAGAGAGACATCGAACACAATGTTTATACAGAAATAAGAAAACTGAGGAAACTTACAGCCACATAAAACCTTCAGATTATATACATACACGCACATACATATACACATGGAAATGATATAGATAGCTTAGTTGGAAAGTCACTGTCGCACTTGCCATGAGGATGCCGGGTTGTAGTCCTGGGCAGTACCACATTTCAGTTTCAGCATGCTGGCCTTTGATGGCTTAGAATTAAAGTGCATTGTGGTTATTAAAATATATATACATATACATATATATGTATATATAAATATATATATATATATATATATGTATATATACATGTATATATATGTATATATATATATGTATATATATATATATATATATATATATATATATTAAAAACCGGAAACCCATGTGGGCAAAGATACAACGAGAATGTTGTTTATAGGTAATCTGACGTAGGGAGAAGGAGGAAGCTTGGAGTAATTATAGAATTAGTGACGTCACCGTGAACATGGTCTGGGACCATTAAAAGATCAAGAAGTCATAATGCAGTCGCCAACGACCAAAGAGTAATATTACGGTTGAAATAATAGGAATTGACATATTCTTAATCTATGTTATTATACGTTTATTTATTCAATCATTTATTTATTAAGCTATTTTAGTTTTTCTATTTATCTATCTATTTATTTATTTATTTATTTATCTATCTATCTATTTATTGTATTAAAAGAAAACGGACAAAGTTTAAGTCAGCAATTTCGAAATTAATATAAGAAAAACAACATGGGTTAATCTTAAATTTTATATTGGTATCTAAGTCAATGACACGTGTAAATAATCTGGTGAAAATCAAATAATGTGCCACTTCAACACAGTACAGATTAGATTTTGTAAAAATGAAAAATCATACAACCATATTTTGTAGATGATAATTGTTACCATAGTAAAATATACCATGTCTATATCTATCACAGCAAAAGTGAAAATCCTGAAATATGTTGACTACGGTATCAATCACAAATGGAATTGATACAAGAAACTAAACATCATTAATGGGATTTCAAATAAATGTATATTTAAAAAAAGAATCAAATAAATGTGAGTGAATTAAAGTTTTGTTTCTGAACACAAAAACCCAACTTCTATAATTGTGAGGGATTATGATAAAAACAAAGGTATCAAAATGTTTCTTAAAAAGGGGGAAAAATTTAGGTATTTTTAGTTCCTACCAGTATTTCTTGAACTTCTTCCTTAGGGTCTTCCAATTTTTTCGCCACTCAATGAGAAAGGTTTTATCTATTTATTCATTTTGTCTTCCTTTACCCATTTAACACAACACACACACACACACACACACACACACACACACACACACACACACACACACACACACACACACCCATATATATATATATATATATATATATATATATATATATATATATAGATGGTGCAACAAAGTCACTACTACTTGTCACGTGCTAGCGGAGGTTCAAGTCCTTAGCTGTACCACATTTCAATTTCTGCATGTTGCCTTCTCAAGGTTCTCGACGTTGAAGGCTCAGAATTAAAGTGAATTGTACTTTACATATATATATATATATATATATATATATATATATATATATATATATATATATACCTCTAAAACTATTCTAAAGATAATATAGTAAATATTTTGAACCCTCACTATACATAATAGCAAAATAGCATGGAAAATACACTCATAAAAACATATCTTCACATTACATGGGTGGACTTATTCTCTATGCACGTCATATTCCATCACACATCAAAATACGGAGACTCTGGCTCCCTTGACCCCTTCAATACCGTGTCTTGCTTTTTCCTTTAATCTGCCTACCGTCAAACTATTCTATTAATTTCCGTGGCACCAATTCGATAGCAAAGAACTTAACTAAGCTTGTCTTGATGAAACTCATTCGTAGCTGATGGTCCTTTCCCCTTTATCCATTCTGCCGCCAGGCTGTTGTTCTATTCATCTCCGTAGAGGGATAGGGATACCTCTTTCCACGTTCTTTATATCTCCCTTGGGTTAAAGTTCCCGTCCTTAATGGATCCTTCTGACACTGTACCGCATCATGATGTATTGTATCATTCATATCTTTTGTTTTATCTTTCTTGTCGTCTTACGCCTCTCATAATAATGACGATAAGGAATAAAAGTCTCTGTGGCTCTGGGTTGGGCTTACAGCACCCTACGACTCCCCACGACTGAGCGATTAGGGTTTTATGACCAACTATTAAGATATTTGCGGCTGCTCTCGCGTGTGTTGACATTATGTGTGTGCGTCTCTCTCTCTCTCTCTCTCTCTCTCTCTCTCTCTCTCTCTCTCTCTCTCTCTCTCTCTCTCTCTCTGTGTGTGTATGTGTGTGTGTGTGTGTGTGTGTGTGTGTGTGTGTGTGTGTGTGTGTGTGTGTGTGTGTGTGTGTGTGTGTGTGTGTGTGTGTGTGTGTGTGTGTGTGTGTGTGTGCGTGTGTGTGTGTGTGTATGTGTGTGTGTGTGTGCGCGTGTATGTGTATGTGCGTGTGTGTGTGCGTGTGTGTGTGTATGTGTGTGTGTCTGCGTACATGTGTGTGTGCATGCACGTGTGTATGTGCGTGCACGTGTGTGTATATGCGGGCGTGTGTGAACACGCGCGCATGTGCATATGTATGTATACGTGCGTATGCATATGTACGTGTGTATGTACATATGTATGGAATGTGACAATGTTTGTA
>NC_134778.1:10378783-10398783 GCF_046742065.1 Oratosquilla oratoria
GCGTCATCTACATCGCCGTTGCAAAGTAACTTTGTTTATGATTAGGCTATGCTAGGCTAGATTCGGCTAGAGTGGACTAGACTTAGGTCAAGGTAGGCTAGGTCAGCCTAGGTTAGGCTTGACTAGACTAGACTAGGTTTAGCTTGGCTAGGTTGATTTATATTAGGTTTAGATAGGATATGTTAGTTTACGCTAGGTTACATTAGGTTGAGCAAGGTTAGGTTAGTTAGTTAGTTAAGGTTTATTCAACAATATAAAATACAATTTAGACATACATATATATAAAGAAATTACAAAATTAGTTGTTGAAAAGGGAGAGCGAGAAGCAAAGCTTATGGGGAATTGCTCTCCCTTTAAGGATTTTTTTTTTATTTATTTATTAATTTTTGTTACATGCTAGTTCATGTTAAATTGGGTTAGACTAGACTAGATTAGGTAAGGATAGCTTAGCTTCTGCCAGATATTGGCTGAAATATTGCCAGACCAACGGCGATAGCGATCGAACAGGTGATCACTGCATTGACGAGAAGATAAAATCACCGTGTGAGCGGCGATACTCTGGTATCAAATTACCAAATCGTCTATACTTAGCCTCAACATAATTATTAAACGTATCACAACTGAAACAGTGGGTGACAATGATAGTGATAGTGTGATATAGTTGTAACATCTGATTCACAACCAGGGATTCATCTGAGCTAAATAAAACAAAGATACATAACACAAACACCGTAGCCAGTTGATTTCACAAAAAAAAAAAAAAAAAAAAAATGAAAAATCTTGTAATCAATAGCCATTTCGAGAGCATGAATACTCAGAACTATCTGGGAACTTCAATCGAGCCGTGAGATTTCAGTAATTTATCTAATTATTTATTGTATTTATCTGTTTGAACTTCAATCAATTTCTGGATTTTTTTAACACACAAACACCAGTAGTTCACATTTTTATATATTGTGTTCATGTTAATTTCACTCGATTTTATTTGACTTAGACGAAGTTCCCCGGACACTAAGTGCTTAGAAATAATTCTAAACCTAGGAATTAACTCTAGTTGAACAACTACACCATCACCACAGAGGTTAAATGTGCTTCAATCTTTCGTTACAATGTCACTTTTGTATATTTTATTCTGGCTAACATCAGACTATCTTATTCAGTTTTATGGTACCCCCTATGAGGAAAGAGTAAATGCTTGGCCTTTGTGTCCACTGCACGTTCGCCGGGCTATCCAGTGCGGGAGTATGCAGCCTCTATGACTCACCATTGTCTTAAAATCCGTCTTGGTAGAACTGTTAAAATGGTGTGGAACCTACACCAGAAGGCACGTAACTGCGGCCGAAGCCGCCATCTCTACCCAATGCTCTGGGACTGGTGGAGGAGGTGATAGTTACTGCTGGAAATCGGAGAAGAGTGCGGGAATCGAACCCACAACTAAGCAAATTCAAGACTAACACGCTCCCGATTAGGCCGGCAGCGCGCTGCGTTATTAAATGCTGTCTCAACTAACGGTTTAGCTGCGATATCTTTACAAATTTTGTTGTGGCAAACGCCAAATTACTTCTATTTGATTTAAAACGGAACCTTGGTGTGTAGTGGATGAACAGTCAATTGTTGAAATCAGTGGTGGGCGTTGCGATAAGTAAAGCGATGATATCGCTTTAACCGGAAAATTTTATCGCTTTCAAATTTCCCGCGATAAATCCAGCGATAAAGTAGAAGACGAAAAACCGTTACGGCGGAAGGTTACAGGCTCATTATTACGCGGCAAACAGATATGGTGTTTTAAGTGTAAAAAAAAAAAGAGGTTTTTAAATGGATAAGTAGCAAAAATAGAGTATTTTTGGATTTATCGCAGGATTTATCGCTTTAAGGTATCTTGGAAAATTATCGCTTTATCGTTATAGGACTAATTTATCGCTTTACATTATCGCTTTATCGCAAAATTTATCGCTGCCCACCACTGGTTGAAATAAATCACTAGTTGCAGTGATGTCTCAAATAATCAAATCCAACCTTCGTGGAGGCTCGAACTTGGAACCTAAAGATCTGAGGTCCACTCTGATGCCAACTGTAGCCTATGAAGCAAAACAACGACAGTGAACTACGCCCCAGCTCCACGTTGTCTTCGCTATTTACATTTTAGATTAACATTCAACAAAAAATAAACGCTGACATGTCGCATAATGTTTCGTTCAAGAGCGCGATCCATAATGTTTCCCTCAGTGGGTATGCAACGTCTTTCTTCTCTGGACTCGGGTGTCCAAAAATGACTCATTTGGTCCGTTTGTCCGCGCCATTGTACGCTCGTTGATGCTCAGTCCGTCTCGCTTAACTCATCTGTGACCCTCATGTCTTCTGAGAAGTTGAGCCTGGTTGGTTTTATGCAGCTGAGCGGGAGCTGTGAGCATTCTTTTAAGCTGTCTAGTATGAACAAACCATTCCATTTACTTATTCGTCATCTATTTTTCCCATTTTATAATCATCTATTTATCCATATATGTATTTTTGGCACATGAGTTATTGGCCGACAGTTTTACAAGATAACTTTCTAACCTCTAACTAGGCAGACACATCCGAATTAATTAGGCCAGAAAAAAGGAGTTTTAGTATATAGATTTCTCTCTTGTCCGACAGTACAGAATCCTCATATTTAGGGGGAAAAATAGGAAATACCCAAAGTATTCGTAATTCAACTCCTACCATACCGGGTGATACTTTATCTTTTATTCTAGTTCTCGTCAGGTGAATTTTATTCGCAAACACATCTCTTCGACAGGAAAATGGTTGAAGGGGCAACAAAAATGGTTCTCGGGAAATTTGAATAAATAAATAAATAAATAAATAAAATAAACAGCAGTGGGTTGTCAATCAATATTTGGATCTATCTTATATATATATATATATATATATATATATATATATATATATGTATATATATCTATATATATATATATATATATATATATATATATATATATATATATCGTTCAATACTCATGTATATATTAGTACATCAGTTTTTATTTCCTTCTTCATATAGTTATTCATCTACTCATTTAGTAATGCATTTACTTATTCATTTATAAATTCATTATTCTATTTCTCAATAGACGTTCTAATTTTATTGACTTGTTTTTTTCAGTTACTCGTCTATTTGTCTATTCATATACTCGTTTATCTATTCATTCATCCATTCATTCATTAATTTACTCATACCCACACTTCTTTTGTGATGTTTCACATCTTTGTTTGACGACCAAATACCCCATTCACACGGTCAAACATCACTTCAAACACTTAGCCTGACAAACCGGGTTTGTCAAACTGTTCGACCGTGTAAATGGCCCTATGAACACAACTCCTAAGATCAGGTTTTTTGTTTGTCTCCCAACACTGAATAGGATCGTCGGATATCCACGGACCACTAAGTCTTCCGGTTGTGGTCCAACTCATGAACTTTAATGAGCCGCTAGAATTTGTGGCCCGTAGGCTTTGAACCACTGTTGTTCAATGTGCCGGAGAGGCGAGGCATCTGTGTGGAAACCTTATTCATTCAAGAATGAATAAATCTGATGATCTGAAGACGGTAATATGACACCTCACCAAGATCTTACCTTCGGAGTCTGAAGACGTTGTGTTCCTTGAGCTGTGGTGCCTGCATGAAAGGTACACTTGTTGCGCCGCTCAGCGTCTTTGTTGCAACTTGCCTCGCCTGATTCCAATGATTTAACGCTTACATCCGGTGTGCAGCACCGCCACCTTGCTCTAGTATCACCGGAAAATTGATATAAAGTTAATCCTGAAATTTTGTTGACTCAGAAAAACATCACACTGTTCCGGGATGATAATCTGATTCAACAGGTGGACCGCCTGGAGGAAGTCACACATTCACTAGTAATTTTTTATTATCATTATTATTTTTTTTTTTACTGCATTGATTTCCTGTTGGGTAACACAAGTGTTTATTATCTAACTTTTTCGCAAATGTTGATCCTGATCATAAAGGAATCTGTATAGGTTTGGCAACACAACAGAACAGCCCAAGGGCATTGTCCCACGTTTTCAGAATATTTCGACCATATTTCACTAATCATACAACAAATATCAAACAAACAACCGAATATTACTTTTCTCCATTGGGAAGCAAATCACTTGAGGTCATAGATATGATATTTTTGGGTGTATATATTACAAAGGTTGTCAGTTTTCGCATAACCATACATAAGATCTTGATAATAATGAGAAACGGCAACAGAACACATCCACGCAAGCGTACACACACACTGTCGCAGCTGACCAACAATACTGAAATCAACCTGGATTATATTTCTTGGCTTAGAATTCTAACGCCGCTCTGTAACACCTCAGTAAGTTTCATAGCACTTAACACCAACACTTTTATGATGCACAACACACAAACGACTACACCGCTACAGCGGAAAGTGAATTTCCAGACAAGTGCTCAACCACTCATTACTTGCTGCTCGTATAAGCCACTCCCACTGGCCCCAGACTTTCGCTTGTATATATAGAACGCAGCCAGGCCACCACGAACAGCTATGTGGATTCATGGGGCACGAACTGGGTACCCATTATCCTCTACTTCCTTCCATTATTTCTTCGTCCTGGTGACCTACAGCTGGGAAAATAAGTTTATCGAGAACTTTGTAGTACGTAGTCTTGGTATCTGGTAAAGGTGGTGTAGAAAATGGTCGTGGTAATTGATAATGAGTGGATAAATGAAACCTTTGATTCTCATTTTGAGTATCATTACCTGGGGTGTTTTTCTTCTTTTTGTATTTCTTTAATGTGTGAGTTTACCTATTTAATACTAATACATGCCAACAGAGAACATATTTCCCTACATGCATCCCAATGAATTTAATTGTGTCTCACCTCAAATAATTTTCTTAAATAGAGGGAGGAGAAAACTCTCAACGTAGAGTTAGACCTATCTCAAATACCAAATAGTCTTTTTACTATTATTTACATGCAAAATTATTCTGGTTGTCGCTAAGTGATTTTGATAAGCCGAGGGAAGCCATTTGCCCTGCAAGGTGACTTAAACATATCTCATAAACTTCTTCAACATAATGAATAAAAGTCGCTTATCGTTAGACAGAATGCAATCTGCAGTGTGATATTGAGCATAAGAGATTGACCTATTCACACACGAAAAAAAAGTTTTACACTATGCGTTTTATATGATATGATTTAAGATATGTATTTTATTCCGGTTACCACCGAGTGATTCTGCTCAGCTTTGAGGAAGGTCGGTGACGGGAGATGGAATATGAACTCAAGAAAATGGTAGATAAGAATACCATCAGGGTGTGTGAGATTTTTTGGATGTGAGATTTTGTCCACTTTTGAATTAAGACTGTGAGCATTTGTCCGGCGAGCACTTACAAGAGAATGGTAAATAAGAATACCGTCAGGGTGTGTGAAATTTTTTGGGTGTGAGCATTTGTCCACTTTTGAATTAAGGTTGTGAGCATTTGTCCTGTGAGCATTTGTCCTGCGAGCACTTGTCCTGTATTTGTCCGGCGAGCATTTGTCTGTACCCTGAATTCAAACCCCCCTCTTCAAGCTATTACAGATATGTAGTTGGCACACTGTTCCTGAGATCTTTTGGCAAGAACCATGCGTGTTTGCAAATAAATACTTGTGTTTCTTTGCAAGTTTCGTTTCATGATATATGTGTGCGTGTGTGTATGCATTATGTAAGTCTCATGATATGGAGAAATGATCAAGAAATATTAAGAATACGTGTATATTTCAATCCCAACCTGGGATCCTCTTCAGTACAAAGATGCAACACAGAAACGGGTATAGATATGAAATTCAATATACGATGAAATCAAGTCACGTGACCTGGTGTTTGGTGAAACGACGTCCCAGGTCAATCACTCAGTGACCTGAGTGTGGTCAAGTCTAGGTCATCATCGGAGCCATTGACCTAGCAAAAATGGAACTACTGTATCTGCAGGGTTACCCATATCAAGCATGTCTTGCACGAAAAATGTGATGATCAACTCGTGCACATGGTCACAGGACCCAGTGCCAACATGCACGTTCCGGGTGACGAATAAGGAAATTCCTCATAGTTATATATAGATTAGCGCTATAAGGGTGGCGTGGACCACTGGACAAGGAAGTGAGAATACTGATATGTATAAGGAATAATGTTGATAAGAAACACTGGTAACTTGTGTTCAATTGTGCAAGAGTAACCATTGGTAAAGAGAAACTAAACAAAGCAGAGCGCTTTCGTATATTACATCCAGTGCAAAAGTACAAGGAAAGATTTTTTTTTTTTTATTCGGTAGATGATATCTATCTACACACGGGCCTTTCTCCATTCGGAGGCCCGTAAGTGTTGAGAAAGGATTATAAGAATAAATATATGCATACACAGAGGAATGCGAAAAGGAAATGAGGTGAGACGCCGGTCCCGCTTTGGGATCCCCTGTAGTGACGGAGGGGGAGAACTAACCATTAGGCTTGACCACATGGAGATTGATGGGGGCATCTTAAGGTCATAATAGGCCACTTAAGATTCAGGTATAACAATCTTAACGATTTACATATTTGTTGACATATACAATGATCTACTTTATTGTAGATCCATGATGTGGATTTGTATTGTAGATCCATGATGTGGATTTGTATTGTGATTCTTGGTGGTGTGAATCAAACTACATTATATTAAGTTTCTAATCACAATATTATCATTCATCATCATATCTTGTCGTACCAGAACCGTGTCCATATAAGGGCAGTTTCATTTGCTTCCCTAAGGTCTTGGTCGGAGCAATGGGGACTCAATGGACATTCCCGGAGGACGTGGACCATCGTCTGTACTTCGCCACAGGGACATTGGGGGCTATTGGTGTATCCCCACTTGTGTTGATTTTCTCTCGTTTTGCCCACCTTGGCTCTTCCTCTGTTTAAGGTGACCCAGTCCTTCCTGGTTAGGTTTGCTCCTGGGGGCAAAGTCTCGTTTGGGCATGGTATGGCCTCGTTATGGCCCAGATTGTCATATTCCTGCCAACATTCTAGTCTATGGGCCACAGCTTGGGTTGGATCCAGTCCAACCCAAGAAAAGGATTGGGCATTGGTCCAGTCAATAGGATGATTATTTATTTGCATATGTTTGAAAATGCCACTAGAATTGTTTCCTTCTCTAACATTTTTCTTGTGCTTTTTCTTATATTTATGGATTGGTAGTTTGACTTATATAATTTTTTTTACACATTTTGCAAGAAATTTCGTAAATGAATTATTTTTCACATTTTATACAATTATCAATCAGCACGTTTAACTGTACTGGTAGTCTTGAAAACTACATTACGTTAAAAATTTAATAAATCTGGGATATTTAACAAATTTTCTTGAAATGCTAAAATTGATAGATTATGTTTACTGAATGTTAGTTTTGGCTGAGGGATATGAAATGTTTTCCTTGCAAAAGTGTAGGCAATATCCAGGAATTGTTTAGGGTATTCTAAATTATACCCAATGTTAAAAACATTTCTGATTTCTTCGTCAATGTATTCTTCGCTGCAGATACGTAAGGCTCTAAGAAATATAATTGAGAGAACTGATCGCTTATGCTATTAGGATGGGAAGAATAATAATGAATATAAGAGCATACTTTGGTTGGTTTGTGATATACTTTAAATTTGAGTCTGTTATTGTGGCGGAGGATAGTGCAATCCAAAAAAGGTAAAGAGCCATCTTTCTCTATTTCTAATGTGAATTTAATGGAATCAACAAGTGTGTTCAATTTAGTTAAAAACTCATGTACATTTTTATCTGTAGGCCACAAACATAAGATATCATCTATGTATCTAAGCCAAGGGATGTTGAAGGGAATGGTTTTGCTCAAAATATTAGTCTCGAAAAATTCCATATATAAATTACTTAATACTGGTGAGAGAGGATGGCGGACGATACGGTGCGTTGAAAAATATGCCACTTGATCCTTTTAATTCTGAATGCTTCTTTGACTTCCAATTTAGTAATGTCAATACATTTAAAACAAGATGATGCGTTGAAACTCAACGAATGGGTGATCTCACATCTTCAATAGGCGTTGGGGTAGCACAGACTTTGGTAACACCTGTTCCTTCAGACAATTCTGTAGAAACTGTAGTCGTAGACGTAGTTTATGACTTTTATTCAAGGCCTAAGCAAAGTCCTTGACGAATGGTGGCCAGGGTTATAAAAGATGAAGTTCTGGAAGAAGCGTGTGAAGTCCACGATGCTAACAAGAAACACCGGTAACTTGTGCTCAATTATGCACTGGGAGAGAGAAACCAAACGAACCAGAGCGCTTTCGTATATTACACCTTCAGTGCAAAAGTACAAGGAAAGAAAGGATTATAAGATTATATGGATGCATACACAGAGGAATGCGAGAAGGAAATAAGGTAAGATACCGGTCCTGCTTTGGGGCCCCATGGAGTGACGTAAGGGAAGAAGTAACCATTGGGCTAGACCACTTGGAGATGGATGGGGGCATCTTAAGGTCACAGGAAAAGAAGCACGGTTGACACACTTCCAGTGGATGGTGTTCTTAATCTTCATTTTCCAGGTGTAGAGATATCCTTCATGGAATACGTTCAGGCCACCTTTGTTAGTCTTAATGACTTCCATGGTGTATTATGATATGACAACCATAACTCTGCCTTATATATCCGAATTCAAGTGTCTCAAACTGGGATTGCACACTCCAAGCAGGTGATGTTCTTGGTCTTGATTTTTCAAAGGATTACAAAGGAGGAGCATGCCAACAGGAGACCTTTTGGTCCATAACTAGGTCGGATGTGAAAAAATATATATAATAATGAAAAATAAGTAAAAGAAAAATAAATAAAAAATATAATGATACAAATAATAATAAATAAAGTAAACATATGCATAGGTATAGTTGAATAGTAAACAAACGGGTAAATAGTAAATAAAAATAAGTTAGAAGATAACTAATAATAGATAAAAATCAAGAAAATAATAATAAACAAATAATAACAAACAAATAAGATCAAATAAATGACAGTCATTACAGCATCTTGCTTAGGTGCTTATCTAAACGAATCTTAAAGCTTCGAACTGAACTACATTGCACTGCCTCTGCAGGAAGTTTATTCCATTCATTAACTACACGGTTGGCGAGGTTGTTTCTACCCACTTCCAAATTAAATCTATTTCTTGAGTTTCTTGTCGGATTCTCATTCAGTGTGAAAATTTTGTCACTTTTGATGTTATCAATTCCCTTTAAAATCTTAAAGACTTGTATCAAGTCCCCTCTGAGTCTACGCTGCTTTAGGAAGAACAGATTTATATGTTTTAGTCGATTTTTGTATGATTTATTTTTGATATTTGGAATCAGTTTTGTGGCTCGCCGTTGTACTTTTTCTAATCTGCCAATGTCTTTAATGAGATTCGGTGACCATACGGAAAAAGCATTTTATTGTGTAGAGATATCCTTCACGGCCCAGTTTCAGGACTCCCTTGTTACTCTTGATGACTCCCATAGTGCATTGTGACATGACAAACATAACAATGCATTATACACCCCAACTGAAATGTCTCAGACAGAGATTTTGTGCACTTCATACATAAGGAATTGGGATTTTGTCCACTGAGGTATTGTCCACCGGGATTTTATCGACTGGGATATTGTCATAGATTTTCCATCAACTTATAGAACCGAAGAATCGTAAACCCAGGCTGGCTCACATGAAAAATTGTGACCCTAGGATAGCCCACATGAAGAATTGTCACACTGTTGGGGTTCTGCCGTCGTCTGTTAATTGCCCATGACGACGACCCTGATGATCTTTAGAATTTGAGGTACCGAATTATTAAATATAGATTAGGTTAGGTTAGAATAGACAAATATATCATCCTTTCATTTCTTCGACCTTGGTATCATTCGACCGCCGCGACTTTGTTCGTTAGTAAATTAGTCTTAGCAGTTTTTTTATTATTGACTCCCGCCAAGAAAATAGCGTATTATGTTGATGTATTATAATTTACAAAATTAATCATTAATTTTCTATTACTACAACACGTAGGTGTGCAATTCTAAAAAATGTAATATATATATATATATATATATATATATATATATGTATCTATATATGTATCTATATATATATATATTTATATATATACATACATACATATATGAATACATATATTTATATATATACATTTACATATATATAGATATATATATATATATATATGTGTGTGTGTGTGTGTGTGTGTGTGTGTGTGTGTGTGTGTGTGTGTGTGTGTGTGTGTGTGTGTGTGTGTGTGTGTGTGTGTGTGTGTGTGTTTTGTGTGTGTGTGTGTCTGTGTGTGTGTGTGTGTGTGTGTGTGTGTGTGTGTGTGTTGAATTAGAGTTGACAAATTTAAGTAAATTTGGCGTAAGAAAACTCAGACAAACAGCGAGACAGAATCCCCGGAGCTTTTGTATATAGGGCGAGATGTATGTACGTTTGTCATTCTCTCTGAGGAAGGCATACAGCCGAAACGTAAGGGAATAAAGTATCCCTGCCGTCATTCTGAGTTTTCCTACGCCAAATTTACACACACACACACACACACACACACACACACACACGTGTTTTTTGTGATTTATTCGCATATATATATATATATATATATGAGAAATTCGCTTGTAAACAGCGACATCAATCAGACAATCTCCATGGCCGTCGCGCAGAGGATTCGAACCACTGCTTCTGGACCCAAGAGAGGCTCCATAACAACCGCCTTAGGAGGTCGAGTGGTCTAAGGCGGGTGTTATGGAGCCTCTCTTGGCTCCAGAAGCAGTTCGAATTCTCTGCGCGACGGTCATGTAGATTGTCTGATATATATATATATATATATATATATATGTGTGTGTGTGTGTGTGTGTGTGTGTGTGTGTGTGTGTGTGTGTGTGTGTGTGTGTGTGTGTGTGTGTGTGTGTGTGTGTGTGTGTGTGTGTGTGTGTGTGTGTGTGTGTGTGTGTGTGTGTGTGTGTGTGTGTGTGTGTGTGATGAATGGTTTATACGGATGAGAATATGGGTGGAGGAAGAATAAGCGAAGATGGGCTGGAACTCCTTTATTGCTTATACGTTTCGACCGACTCGGTCTTCTTCGGTAAGCTGAATTCTGAATTCCTTGGAAAGACCACCCGCTTGCCCGGGATCGGTTTGTGTGGGAGGGGAAGAATGTCTGTAAGGAAATTAAAAGATAGTAGTGTATAAAAGAGGGCTATTGCCACCGAACAAATTAGCGAGCGATATGGGGCAGTTGGTGGTCGTGGCTCGGGAGAAATGGACTGAATTCTGAATTCTGAATTCCTAGGAAAGACCACCCGCTTGCGCGGGATCGGTTTTTGTGGTAGGGGAAGAATGTCTGTAAGAAAATGAAAAGATAGTAGTGTATAAAAAAGGGCTATTGCCACCGGGCGAATTAGCGAGAGATTAGGGGCTGCTGGCGGTCGTGGCTCAGGAGAAATGGACTGGGAGCTTGGCCGGCGGCGCCGACGCCGACGCCGGGATTAAAAACAGATTGCAATTACCAAAAGTTTAGAAAATGGTAGGAGGCGTAGCAGGAAAGGTGGAAAAACGGACAAATCTTTAGTGGGAGGTAAACTGAAATGAGGAGATGTAGTATAAGAGAAAGTTCGAAATGGACTGTCTACAAACTGTTTGAACCTTACAATTATACACTCGAAGACGGGGACACGGGCAGGTCATCCTACTGGCTGTCTGGGGATTCCCTTTCCCGTACCATGTATATGCTTACCAATCATATTTATTATCAATTTATTTGCTGCCTTCGATGAACAAACGAAACCTTCCCTGTCATTGTTATTTTCATAACAATTAATATACGCAGCTTCAACAGTCTTCCTCGTGTCTCTTTTTAATCCCGTGTGTAAGACCTCGACCCCATCCCAGTGGGGCAGATGTCCAGATTGGCCAGCGTGCTGAACGAGTGAGTTAGACGTCCTGTGTGACCTCAAGTCTCGTTTATGCTTGGCTATGCGTTTCTCGACGCCTTGACCTGATTCGCCGTAATAAGCGGAGGTGCACTTACTGCAAGGAATGCGATAAATGGTACTGAGGACGTTATGGGGCAGTCCCTTTATATTCTTCTTGGTCTTGACAAATTCCCCTATATTAGAATTGGAAGTCCTTGCTATTGTAAGGACAGGAATTTTGAAGGGATATTATTTTTGGAATTTCGTTTTATTTATCTATTTATTTATTTGAGTGTTGATTTGAGAGACTGGGTATTATGGACGTCGTGACGGTTTTACTCAACCAAGAAGCAAAGTAGAAAATAGAGCCTTAATAGACCATGAATTTATTCTATTCTATGTCTGCCTATCAAGATGTGTTGGCAAAGAGCCTTACTATAATCATTGAAGAAGAACATACAATAGGAGATAGCTACAAATATATTTCAGCTGATTTTGGTTCAACTGAGTTTCGAGACGACATTAGAATGTTCTCGAACGTAGCGGGCGCACCGTAGCTCCGCCCACCCGTGACGTCACTAAACGTTCGGACAGAGGCGTAAGCTAAGGCCATTAATTTTAAGAGTAATAGGAAAAATTCCCAACTTTCAGTTCAGGATTCCACTAGAGAAATAGTTTAGGGAGAGATTGTAGCAGCTAGGGGCTCTGTTGAGAAGCGAAATGAAGTTTTACGAAATAATACAACAGGGAGGTTAGTAGTTTACCCATAGATACGAACACATAGCCGTCTCGTTCTTTTTGTGCGCAGCTAAAATTTTAATCTGATGCCAAAAATGATTCCGATAACAGGTATGAACACGTTCTGTAAGATTAATGAAAACAAATGTCAATATGTGAGTTAAATGATATAGTGCAGATATAGTAGGTAGATAATTATTATTATTATTAAGTTTTCAATCTGATGCCAAAAATGATTCCGATAACATATATGGAAAAAGGGGTTTAAGGGAGTGTACTTCACAAACACTTTGCGTATATACATTAGCTATGAGAGTGTAATCCTTAGAGTACAATTCTGTCTGTGATCGTTCTCTAATAAGAATACGGGGTTGAAGGTAGACACAGTGCTTGAAGGTAGACACAATATTGTAAGTAGACTTATACAGTGACCGGAAGGTTGGAGCGTAAATAACTACGTTTTTCCACGTGCCTGTGACCTTACTTATGATGCCCATAAGAAAGAAAAAACTGTGTTATTAAATGTCTCGCATACCCATATATTTTTCATATTGTAAGGATCAATAGATTAGTTGGAGAAAACCACAATATACTTTTGTATTTCCTTACTATATTTTTGCTTCAGTGTAATAATTAACACATAGCAGACCTTCGCTTACATGCTTTTACTACCCCCACATTATTGGTGGCCCCACATTATTGGTGGCAGCGGTGGGATTTACGCTATTAACCAACCTGAAGCTCACTTATCTGTGTGTCGACTTAGACAAAGCTTGTGTACCCTGTGGATTGGCAGTACAGTCATCAGAGACAGAATAGATCCTCGGCAGTCACTAAGAGTATAGAAATAGCGGATGAGATTGTGTGGGGAAGTGACGTGTTAAGGTGGAACTACACATAATTAAAGGCAGTCAGGTAAAAATGAACAATAAAACGGAATGGGAATCCAATTCGGGAGAGGAAGAAGAGACGAGAGCGAGGATGGAAGATAGACATGAATGGGAATCTAACCCAGGAGGAGCTGTTCTATTAGACAAATTTAAAGGTAGATGTATGTAATTTTGTAAAGAAATGCATTACTTGTCAGAGGTTCAAGGGTACACAAGGGTTGTCACAGCAATACAAAGAGGTTCCCCCTGCTACAAAGGCAATGGAGAGAATAGGCATAGACCTAACAGATATGGTGTCCGGGACGCAGAGGTATAGGTATATTATGACAATAATCGATCACTACAGTAGGTTCGTTAGGTTCTTCCCATTGAGAACAAAACACCACCAACACATACTACACTCCCTAACCCAGTTCTTCGCAGACTACGGCACCCCAGAGAGCATCATAACAGATAATGGAGCAGAATTCACCAACACGGCTTACAAGAAGTTGTGTGGAGAAAAGCAAATCACCCTGCTCTACACTACCCCAGACCATCCCCAAGCGAATGGAATGGTGGAGCGGATGCATCGAACATTGAAGAACATTGAAGACGGCTCATCGAAGAATACTGAAGAGAATCAATTGGAACAATCCGCCCAGTTGGCGCCATATCTAGTGATTTAAGGTGCTAAGATGACAGTAGTTAACTGCAATAGGAAATGTAGGGATCATATCGTGCCAGTATATGTCCAAAGAAAAACGAATGCTCGTGCAAATTAATGCACGAGCTTAAATGTAACCCACCTATACTTTTATACATGTTTAAGGTTGAGATGTCCTAGGATTAAGGATGCATATATTTCATATGTTGTAAAAGGAAATTTCAGCAACAGCCAGGTGAAGGAACTAAAGGTCAACTTAGGGGGGGGATAAAGAAGTCAATATTAGCCTAGGAGAGGGACTACAAACGATGGTTAGCGAGCACTTTCATTCGGAGTAGTATTGGAAAATGGGAAAATTCTTTAGCTCGAGTTGGGGTCATGAACCCAACTCAAATTCACAATTGCCCGCTTGACAGGGGTGTAGGACTTCAGGACCTGGTGGACAATCGCCGATTGCCCAGAGGTGAGCCCACAGAAGGGGAAGTAGTGTGCCACCCATGGGGCGAATCCACAAGAGAGAGTCGTGGCTTAGCTCGGTCGTAGCGGCTATGCATGTCCAGTCAAGTAGTATGTAAGAGGTCAATTGGGGAATCCAGCCAATACGAAGGCTGATGGAAAAGTCCACGGAGACATCCACAGTAAATTGGTGTACCCCCGGGTCACCTGAGATTCGTACACCTACGAGTGTGCTGAGGGGAGAGTGCCTCGTCAAGCTATCAAAAGGATAATCGCTCTCTGATGCAGGATGGATTTTTTTTTTCTTTTGCAGAGGGATTTGGACCACACCAAATAGAATCCTTCACGTGATGTTGCGGAATTTTTCTTACGGGGGGGCGTAGAGCCATGTAAGGACAGGAATTTTGAAGGGGATATTATTTTTGGAATTTCGTTTTATTTATTTATTTATTTGAGTGTTGATTTGAGAGACTGGGTATTATGGACGTCGTGACGGTTTTACTCAACCAAGAAGCAAAGTAGAAAATAGAGCCTTAATAGACCATGAATTTATTCTATTCTATGTCTGCCTATCAAGATGTGTTGGCAAAGAGCCTTACTATAATCATTGAAGAAGAACATACAATAGGAGATAGCTACAAATATATTTCAGCTGATTTTGGTTCAACTGAGTTTCGAGACGACATTAGAATGTTCTCGAACGTAGCGGGCGCACCGTAGCTCCGCCCACCCGTGACGTCACTAAACGTTCGGACAGAGGCGTAAGCTAAGGCCATTAATTTTAAGAGTAATAGGAAAAATTCCCAACTTTCAGTTCAGGATTCCACTAGAGAAATAGTTTAGGGAGAGATTGTAGCAGCTAGGGGCTCTGTTGAGAAGCGAAATGAAGTTTTACGAAATAATACAACAGGGAGGTTAGTAGTTTACCCATAGATACGAACACATAGCCGTCTCGTTCTTTTTGTGCGCAGCTAAA
The DNA here is from genome assembly GCF_046742065.1 of Oratosquilla oratoria. Lineage (NCBI taxonomy): Eukaryota > Metazoa > Arthropoda > Malacostraca > Stomatopoda > Squillidae > Oratosquilla > Oratosquilla oratoria. Next base: position 10,394,482 of record NC_134778.1, read on the forward strand.
ATTTTAATCTGATGCCAAAAATGATTCCGATAACAGGTATGAACACGTTCTGTAAGATTAATGAAAACAAATGTCAATATGTGAGTTAAATGATATAGTGCAGATATAGTAGGTAGATAATTATTATTATTATTAAGTTTTGAATCTGATGCCAAAAATGATTCCGATAACATATATGGAAAAAGGGGTTTAAGGGAGTGTACTTCACAAACACTTTGCGTATATACATTAGCTATGAGAGTGTAATCCTTAGAGTACAATTCTGTCTGTGATCGTTCTCTAATAAGAATACGGGGTTGAAGGTAGACACAGTGCTTGAAGGTAGACACAATATTGTAAGTAGACTTATACAGTGACCGGAAGGTTGGAGCGTAAATAACTACGTTTTTCCACGTGCCTGTGACCTTACTTATGATGCCCATAAGAAAGAAAAAACTGTGTTATTAAATGTCTCGCATACCCATATATTTTTCATATTGTAAGGATCAATAGATTAGTTGGAGAAAACCACAATATACTTTTGTATTTCCTTACTATATTTTTGCTTCAGTGTAATAATTAACACATAGCAGACCTTCGCTTACATGCTTTTACTACCCCCACATTATTGGTGGCCCCACATTATTGGTGGCAGCGGTGGGATTTACGCTATTAACCAACCTGAAGCTCACTTATCTGTGTGTCGACTTAGACAAAGCTTGTGTACCCTGTGGATTGGCAGTACAGTCATCAGAGACAGAATAGATCCTCGGCAGTCACTAAGAGTATAGAAATAGCGGATGAGATTGTGTGGGGAAGTGACGTGTTAAGGTGGAACTACACATAATTAAAGGCAGTCAGGTAAAAATGAACAATAAAACGGAATGGGAATCCAATTCGGGAGAGGAAGAAGAGACGAGAGCGAGGATGGAAGATAGACATGAATGGGAATCTAACCCAGGAGGAGCTGTTCTATTGGCCAAATTTAAAGGTAGATGTATGTAATTTTGTAAAGAAATGCATTACTTGTCAGAGGTTCAAGGGTACACAAGGGTTGTCACAGCAATACAAAGAGGTTCCCCCTGCTACAAAGGCAATGGAGAGAATAGGCATAGACCTAACAGATATGGTGTCCGGGACGCAGAGGTATAGGTATATTATGACAATAATCGATCACTACAGTAGGTTCGTTAGGTTCTTCCCATTGAGAACAAAACACCACCAACACATACTACACTCCCTAACCCAGTTCTTCGCAGACTACGGCACCCCAGAGAGCATCATAACAGATAATGGAGCAGAATTCACCAACACGGCTTACAAGAAGTTGTGTGGAGAAAAGCAAATCACCCTGCTCTACACTACCCCAGACCATCCCCAAGCGAATGGAATGGTGGAGCGGATGCATCGAACATTGAAGAACATTGAAGACGGCTCATCGAAGAATACTGAAGAGAATCAATTGGAACAACCCGCCCAGTTGGCGCCATATCTAGTGATTTAAGGTGCTAAGATGACAGTAGTTAACTGCAATAGGAAATGTAAGGATCATATCGTGCCAGTATATGTCCAAAGAAAAACGAATGCTCGTGCAAATTAATGCAAAGATGCCCTCAATGTTCGTATATATTGGACCATAAGGCTTAAATGTAACCCACCTATACTTTTATACATGTGTAAGGTTGAGATGTCCTAGGATTAAGGATGCATATATTTCATATGTTGTAAAAGGAAATTTCAGCAACAGCCAGTTGAAGGAACTAAAGGTCAACTTAGGGGGGGGGATAAAGAAGTCAATATTAGCCTAGGAGAGGGACTACAAACGATGGTTAGCGAGCACTTTCATTCGGAGTAGTATTGGAAAATGGGAAAATTCTTTAGCTCGAGTTGGGGTCATGAACCCAACTCAAATTCACAATTGCCCGCTTGACAGGGGTGTAGGACTTCAGGACCTGGTGGACAATCGCCGATTGCCCAGAGGTGATCCCACAGAAGGGGAAGTAGTGTGCCACCCATGGGGCGAATCCACAAGAGAGAGTCGTGGCTTAGCTCGGTCGTAGCGGCTATGCATGTCCAGTCAAGTAGTATGTAAGAGGTCAATTGGGGAATCCAGCCAATACGAAGGCTGATGGAAAAGTCCACGGAGACATCCACAGTAAATTGGTGTACCCCCGGGTCACCTGAGATTCGTACACCTACGAGTGTGCTGAGGGGAGAGTGCCTCGTCAAGCTATCAAAAGGATAATCGCTCTCTGATGCAGGATGGATTTTTTTTTCTTTTGCAGAGGGATTTGGACCACACCAAATAGAATCCTTCACGTGATGTTGCGGAATTTTTCTTACGGGGGGGCGTAGAGCCATGTAAGGACAGGAATTTTGAAGGGATATTATTTTTGGAATTTCGTTTTATTTATTGATTTGAGAGACTGGGTATTATGGACGTCGTGACGGTTTTACTCAACCAAGAAGCAAAGTAGAAAATAGAGCCTTAATAGACCATGAATTTATTCTATTCTATGTCTGCCTATCAAGATGTGTTGGCAAAGAGCCTTACTATAATCATTGAAGAAGAACATACAATAGGAGATAGCTACAAATATATTTCAGCTGATTTTGGTTCAACTGAGTTTCGAGACGACATTAGAATGTTCTCGAACGTAGCGGGCGCACCGTAGCTCCGCCCACCCGTGACGTCACTAAACGTTCGGACAGAGGCGTAAGCTAAGGCCACTAATTTTAAGAGTAATAGGAAAAATTCCCAACTTTCAGTTCAGGATTCCACTAGAGAAATAGTTTAGGGAGAGATTGTAGCAGCTAGGGGCTCTGTTGAGAAGCGAAATGAAGTTTTACGAAATAATACAACAGGGAGGTTAGTAGTTTACCCATAGATACGAACACATAGCCGTCTCGTTCTTTTTGTGCGCAGCTAAAATTTTAATCTGATGCCAAAAATGATTCCGATAACAGGTATGAACACGTTCTGTAAGATTAATGAAAACAAATGTCAATATGTGAGTTAAATGATATAGTGCAGATATAGTAGGTAGATAATTATTATTATTGTTAAGTTTTTAATCTGATGCCAAAAATGATTCCGATAACAGATATGGAAAAAGGGGTTTAAGGGAGTGTACTTCACAAACACTTTGCGTATATACATTAGCTATGAGAGTGTAATCCTTAGAGTACAATTCTGTCTGTGATCGTTCTCTAATAAGAATACGGGGTTGAAGGTAGACACAGTGCTTGAAGGTAGACACAATATTGTAAGTAGACTTATACAGTGACCGGAAGGTTGGAGCGTAAATAACTACGTTTTTCCACGTGCCTGTGACCTTACTTATGATGCCCATAAGAAAGAAAAAACTGTGTTATTAAATGTCTCGCATACCCATATATTTTTCATATTGTAAGGATCAATAGATTAGTTGGAGAAAACCACAATATACTTTTGTATTTCCTTACTATATTTTTGCTTCAGTGTAATAATTAACACATAGCAGACCTTCGCTTATATTCTTTTACTACCCCCACTTGGGCATAGGCCTTTTCGCTACCCAGAACCAACCCCGAACGACCTGAGGAAAGGGGACGGAGTCAGACGTGAATAACAAGGAGCAGTTTCCATTTATGGTCAGATATATCCATATAGACGATTGGGTGGTGGCAGCGTATACCTTGATTTTTTTTTTTATTTCCCAAATCGTTCTTATGTGGGTATCTCTGATCACTCCCATTGGAGGTGCTCTTGGTTAAACACTAAATCAATCGACGGCACCACACTATTTTCACCCCACCTTTCCCAATAAATATGTCTACGCCTTCGGTTTTCTTAGAGTTAGGAACCGAAATATATTGTTTTTTATTACTCTCGGACGATTGGACATTTGGTCTCATGAAGATGTTCCTAGCTACTAATTTCAACTTGTTAATCTTCCCCCCTGGATATTTTAATTTCTTAAAGGCATTGGTTATGTAAGTTAATTCATCTTCCAAAAATTCCTCACTGCAAATTCTAAATGCTCTGAGCACGCCGGTTTTCGCTCGCTCGCTGTGTCCTGAGAAATAGTGTACAAAGTCGTTTCTGTTGGTGGGTTTTCTGTACACTGAGAATCTTACTCCTTCATCCTTCCTGTGCACCAACGTGTCAAGGAATGGTAATTTGTAGTCGACTTCCATCTCTACAGTGAATTGAATCGAATCGAATCAAATTGAGTCGTCCGAGAGTAATAAAATACAATATATTTCGGTTCCTAACTCTAGGAATCCCCAGAAAGCCAACGAGATGACCTACCTGTGTCCTCTTCTTCGAGTGTATAATTG
>NC_134778.1:10401283-10423783 GCF_046742065.1 Oratosquilla oratoria
GCCATGGCAACTATTGTCAATTTAGAGATAGTCATCAATAAAATCCAAACCCCTGACCCATTTGGCATGCAACTTGGCATGCGAAGGTTTTATGGGTCAACAAATCACCTGAGCATGTCAAAAACAATGCAGGACCTTCCTTTTATACTATTCTTACTAACACCTACCATGTAACGTGTTCCATCAATGTAATGGATGTGTAATGTAATGTATGCGCAGCCAAAAGAACTACCATCGCATTAAAAAGTACATATATAGGTGCCTCTTGGTACATTAACCAGTCAGTACTACAACTATCCTAATACTTAAATTCATGTTGAAATCGATGAAATATTTTTTACACCAATTTACTGAAATAGAAAAACGAGTAAAGTCTTTTTACTTTCAAAGGAGTTATTTTGCTTAATCATGTTATCTATAATCATGACAACCTCAATAAACAGCCTTATTTCAATAGCTCATATCTGTTATCATCATACAACCAAGAAGAAAATTTAAGTCTAGCCTCTAGACCTCTACTAGTCTTGAGACTTCTCACGGTCATGGACATGGTTCATGACGTGGAATACTGACCATATTATTAATAGTTATTTCATATACTTGATATCATAGCTATAAACAGCTATGTAATAGGTATAGCATAGCCTGTCCATCTTAAAATTCATACCATAACAATGTAAGTATTATTTGTGAACAACACCCTCTACGACTACTACGCATAGTACCTCTGACATGTCATGAGTTACCAAACACGATTGAGGCACAACTGTTTGATTACCAACGATCTTAATTTTTTTCGTTTCCAAGAGAAAATAGGCTAAAAAATACAAATATTACATCTAAATATTCATATATAGGTGTCTTATCTTTAAATTTTTACTCGAAAAACTACTTTGCAATGGATAATAGCTAAATTTGCGTTCAATTTTTTTAAAGAAATGGGCATACACTTGCAGAACAACAAGACAATTTGATAATACAGCGCATGCGCTGAACGCTATAAGCACGGGTCGCAAAAAGATGGCTGTGTAAACATTACGTCCGCGATGATGGCGACGATCGTGGATTCGCGCGTACATTCCTACGTGTCTCACAATGAGGCTCAGTTGTGAAAAGTTCCTACGATCTTAAATTGCTTACTTCTAAGAGAAAAAAGAAAAACTAAAAAACATGAATATGACATTAGAATATTTTTATATAGATCCCTTACCTTTAGATTTTTACTAGGAAAATTAGTTTGACAAGGTTAATAACCAAATTTGCGTTTAAATAGGTGAAATTTTGTTTGCTTTTGAAGAATTGGGCATACACTTGCACAACGACAAGATAATTTGAATACCCTGCGCATGCGCTGAACGCTCCAAGCATTCAAACAAAATCCAACGAGCTGCAAAAGATGTCGATGTAAACAGTATCAAATATCAAATATTATTGTACTTTGTGTTTATATTACAAAGGATTACAAAGGCGGAGCATGCCGACAGACCTTTTGATCCATATCTAGGTCGGATGCAAAAAAAAAAAAAAAAATCATATTAATAATAGATAAAAACTATAATAATGTAAATAACAAATAAAATACATAAATAAATGCATAGGTATAGTAAAAATAATAAACAGGTAAATAGTAAATGATAATAAATTGACATATAACTAATAATAAATGAAAATCAGACTGACAAATTATAACAAAACAAAAACAAATGATATAACATAAATCATAATCATTACAGCATCTTACTTAGGTATTTATCTAAATGATTCTTAAAGCTTCGAACTGAACTACATTGCACTACCTGTGCAGGAAGTTTATTCCATTCATTAACTACACGGTTGGCAAAGTTGTTTCTACCCACTTACAAATTGAATCTATTTCCGGACAGTTTGAGACCATTGTTTCTTGTCTGATTCTCATTCAATGTGAAAATTTGGTCACTTTTGATGTTGTCAATTCCCTTTAAAATCTTAAAGACCTGTATCAAGTCACCTCTGAGTCTACGCTTTTTTAGGGAAAACAGATTCATGTGCTTAAGTCGATTTTCGTATGATTTATTTTTGATATTTGGAATCAGTTTTGTGGCTCGCCGTTGTACTTTTTCCAATCTGTCAATGTCTTTAATGAGATTCGGTGACCATACGGAAACAGCATATTCCAAATGTGGACGAACTAACGATTTATATAGCTTGTTAATGAGTGATGGACTTTTGAAATCAAAAGATCGCGCAATCAATCCCAGAATCTTATTTGCTTTCTCAGAGGCTGAAATACACTGCTTGGATGATTTGAGGTCGTTACTGATAATTACGCCGAGATCTTTTTCACTATCCACTTTTGTTAACGAATTTCCAAATAACTTGTAATCGTACTTACTGTTATTTTTACCTATGTGCATTACCTTGCATTTACTTGTGTTAAATTTCATTAGCCACTTTTCAGACCATTGTTGTAATTTATCTAAATCTTCTTGAATATCTAATTGGTTTGAGTGATCATTTGCCACTCCGCACAGTTTTGTATCATCCGCAAATTTGGAAACAGTATATTTTAGTCCTTGGTCTATATCATTTATATATACTATGAATAGAAGTGGCCCAAGAACGGAACCCTGAGGAACTCCACTTGCAACACTTTTCCATCCAGAAGTTTTTCCATTTAAAACAACTCTCTGTTTTCGACCTTTCAACCAATTACTAGTCCAACCTAATAGGCTACCACTTATTCCATGCAAAGCTAATTTAGTAAGTAGTCTTTCGTGTGGGACGGTATCAAAAGCTTTTGCACCGTGATTCACGCCGCCCTCCCGTCGTTCAGTGACATTATGTCCGGCATCCCTTTCTAAAATTATATTTTGTCCTCCAGTGACATTATATCCTACCGTGATATTTTTTCCTCCACTATAATTACATCCCATCGTGATCTTTTGTCTTCCACTGTCATTACATCCTATCTTGATATTTTGGCCTTCATTGACATTCTGTCTGGTATCCCTTCCTAAAATTATATTTTGTCCTTCACTGACATTATATCCTACCGTGATATTTTCTCCTCCATTATCATTACATCCTATCGTGATATTTTGTTCTCCACTATCATTATTTCCCATCGTGATCTTTTGTCCTCCACTGTCATTACATCCCATTGTGATATTTTGTCCTATGACATTACATCCTAATGTGACATTTCGTCCTCTAGCGACATTACATCCTATCATGATATTTTGGCCTTCATTGACATTCTGTCCGGTATCCCTTCCTAAAATTATATTTTGGCCTTCACTGACATTATATCCTACCGTGATATTTTCTCCTCCATTATCATTACATCCTATCGTGATATTTTGTTCTCCACTATCATTACTTCCCATTGTGATCTTTTGTCCTCCACTGTCATTACATCCCATTGTGACATTTTGTCCTATGACATTATATCCTAATGTGACATTTCGTCCTCTACCGACATTATATCCTAAAATTATATTTGGTCCTATACTGGTACATTGTTCTACATTAATGCTATACTCTACACTGTTTTCCCAAGTACATTCTATTTCCCCTTCCCTTTGGGCTTCTACCCTAAAAAAGGAGCTAGTTCATTACAAACTCCCACAATGAGGTTTGTAAGAACATCTTTGCCTCTGCGGGTAAGGTGGATCCCATCAGAAACGTAAAGGTCATGGCGCCTAGAAAAGAGATACCAAGGATCAAGATAGTGGTATCCCAATTGTGTGCACAACTGCGATATCCTATCATTGATCCCTATGGCTCTACTGTTCCAACACGAGCCTGCGTAGATCCTCGGGAGGATCCCACAGACTACGTGACGGCTCCCACGTTCCTTCATCTCCTGAAGGAGGACCTTGTAATTCCGAACAAGCTCCTCTGATCTCACCCTACCTACATCGTTACTTCCCGTATGAACAATCGTAACCGTGCTCTTCCGTCCTTGCTTCCTGATGGACCGGGTACAATCAACGATCCCACGGCCCGGTTGACTGAATTTAAGGGTTGTTATAAAACCACAATTAACTATGACCCAAAATGTATAAACAGTTGATAAAAATAAATATTTGTTAAAAAAAATGGGGACCTTTTGTCCTAAATATTGGGGACAGATTTCAGGACAGATTTCAGGACATTTTGTCGGGGGACCATTTGTCCTACATTCATGCGTGATAGTGGCGCCGCGCGTGGTTTCGCGCGTACCTATAAGCTAGAAAGCAGTAGACGGAACCCCTATATACTAGTTAAATGAACACAGACGCTCGCATGCACAGGCAAAAAAAAAATACACAGATGCACACGCGCGCCCATACAAACACGCACTTTGGAAAGAAGTCTGGGAGAAAAAATGTAGTACTTCTCGACAGGAGCCAATACAAAAATGTGCTATTGGAAAAGCGGAGTGCGGAGAAACGTTCACAAAATAATTGCTCAGAAGACATATGCTCACCCCTTGGCGAGTTAAACACCATATGAGGACGGAGCCTTTATTCGTACGACGTTTCGCTTATTGCAGCTTATTTTCAAGTACAAGTTGAGATACATATGTTTGAGAGTGAATAAGAGGAATGGAGGGAACGAGGAAAGAAAAAAGTAGGGGGCGGGAAGAGGAGGAGGAGAAGGGGGACTGAATACTGGGAGAGGTTGAGGAGAACGCCCAAACGTCCGCTGGGAAATTGCTCACAAAGGGTGGTTTAGAATTCTGTTGGCCATGGGCATTAGAGGAATTATGTGGGGTAAGATATAGAATATGCCCTTATTTTGTTCAATAGTGTTGGTTTCTTGAATGATCGCTGCTTCCAAACACTTCCTGCGGATCTTGTCGGGCTCTCTTATCAGCAGCTCTGCATTCTTCCAGCCCATCAGATGGTTTTTCCTGTTCCTATGTGTCACACATGCATTGGTGGTGACATCATGCCTGACATCGTAACGGTGTTCACGTATTCGTGTATTCAGGTCGCGTGACGTTTCTCCGATGTAAGCTTTATCACATCACGAGCACGGAACACGATAAACACCGGCTTTGGTGCCCGGTGTTTGGCAGTTGTATGTTCTCGTCCTCGTGATGTCTTTGATCGTCCTGCTGGTCTAGCACACTACATCTAGATTAGTGGTTCTTGAAATATGAGTCAGGTTGATGGCAACGTCGCTGGTTAGCAACACGAGACGTTTTGCTGTGCTGTCCTGCTGCCTACGGCTTTCCCGAACCTTAGCAGTCTGTTTTCTGCAATTATATAAAAAAAAAATCTGGAAATTTTAGTTGGAGGTTAAATATTTTCTTTTGTGCTTCTGTCAGATTGTGATTTGAAATGTTAATGCACCCTTCAGAGCGTTGGGGAAGAAGCAAAAGGGCCCCACAGGACAGCTATACCTGCAAATGGAAGGTGTCCCCATGGGTACTTTTGATAACTTCTACGTGTGCCACCTAGAGAACACAGTAATACAAGACCCTGACTTAAAACCTTTCACCTATTGTAGATATGTCGACGACATTTTCATTGAAGTAAGGAGTGAGTCCCACCTGAGAGACTTAAAGCTAGCCATAGAAACAGTGGCTATCGTCTTTTCTTCAAATTCTCACAAGATATATGCTCACACCCTTAGTTGAAAAAGCTATAAATGCTCAGAATTTTATTTTTACAAATTGTTCTTTATTTCTTATTGTGAATACTATACATATAAATCTAAAAAACAACTCTTTGTTCAACAATATTTGCAGCTTTTTAGTGTCACATTATTATCATATGGGTTCACTTGGATTATCAGTCTTTATTTCAGTCGGATGCAGTGTCATACAGAGATAAAGAACTCTCCTCGTGTTCTGCGACTTTCGATTAATTCACTGCAAAGGGTTTTAAATGTCTTTTGAAGCTCTTTATGGGCTCTGCGTTGACGCTTTCTTTGTAGCTGACCTCTAGTGCGCTGCAACATTTGGGTCGATGTCTGTGCGTAGTCCTTGTGAAGAGCTTCAATCGATGTCCATAATGAACGATGATGATGTCATACTAATTATGAAAATGATGTATTCCATCCTTCACAATTGTTGTTCGTACTTGTCCTTCAAGAGTGGCCTGATGAACGTTCCAGACAGGAATGTCGAAGTGTGCCGCACACGTAGAGGAGGTGGTGGAACATAATGGTGGACTCGTGGTGGCTGGACTTGGCGGAAGGTACTAGTAACGTATGCGGCATCAAAGTAGTAAACTAGGTCCTCCAAGTCTTCGGATGTTCTGCTCTTGAGGTTCTGCATGCCTTCCTGGTATAATGGCCAAGCCACCTAGTATACTTTACATCCTCGCGTGTGCGGCACAGCTCGGTCTTGGGTGACTACTTGACTGCTTTACTTGTGTCTTCATTGTAGTTCTTAGTTTGGTGACTTCTACTCCAGTCCTGTCAGCTGCATGGGTGTGGTTGATGTACGGTCTTGGGTTTATTTGTCATCAGTAGTGAGACCTCCCATGCAGCCAGCTGACATTTTCTGTGTGCATTGCCACCTGATCCAGGTCTTGTAGCTCCTCTTTTTGAAATACATGTATCCCTCCAGACAGAGCTTGTCACCACCTCAATTTGACTTGATGATCTCCATGGTCAGAATGTTCTATGGACTACGGACTACCTAGGACAGACCACCTGCTCGCGCGGGATCGGTAGTTCTAGGAGGGGAAGAGATGTCTGTATGAAAATGAAAAGATAGTTGTGTATAAAAGAGCTATTGCCACTGGGCTATTAGGGATATTTATTTCGTGGGGTCATGACTTGACTATGACTCATGACATCCTTATATGTAGCCAAAATAGTTGTTTACCTGATAAAGGAACTGGGCAAACTCAACACATACCTTATAGTAAATTGCTCAAACAAATGTGTTCCTTTGAAAATGATAACAGGAATAAATATTTGAAATATATAAAAAAAGTAATGGTGTGAGCATTTTTTTTTCAACCAAGGATGTGAGCAATTGTCTTGAGGGTATTTGTCCTGTGAGCGTCCTAACACACCTTGACACAGTCACTGGATGTTGGTGCTGTTGTTCTTTCTCTTGTTGTTTCTGTTGTTGTGTTTGTTGTTGTCGTTTCCTAAACTGTCTGTAAGAGCAGTCCCGTCTCCCTGAGGAACACCACGGCTGGAAAGGGAGTTTCACATATATCCCTTATAGAGTGTATATTGTGTTGTTGGCGTGCATGATAGTGTACAATGCAGTCTTCCCTAATGTGTTTTATAGAATGGGGTGAAGTGCTACATCCTAGACAATTATCTGAGATGGTGGCCGTAACGCAGTCTGGCTAGGTGGACTGTCCTCTCGGGGGAGAGAAGATTCAGAGGACTGGAAATCATGGGGTCTGGCATGAAACAATGTCTTGTCTTTCGGTTTAATCTGATATAACAACCAAAAACAACGATTTGAAGATCTTATTTATACTATTTGTAGAGATGGGGTGGTAAGATTATTGTAAATCACCTGAGCGCTTTGGGTCTTATGTCACATTTGATAACAAAATGTAGTTACCAAAAATAATCTAAATGGGCTACAAAATATTCGAGCGTTAGTGAATCAATGCAAGGGTTTTACATTAACCGGTGTATTTATTAAAGATGTTAATAGAGTAATTGTCTAACTACCAGTGTCAGAGTGGGGATAGATTTTTATTTCAACTTGAATAAATCTTAGTAAATCTAAATGACATCAGAACTGAAATGCTCAAACGGTTTAGGTTTGCCCAGTCGTACACTGACCGCCTGTTCTATACCGGGCAGTCCCGGAAATAGATTTAATTTGGAAGTAGGGAGAAGCAACTTCACCAACCGTGTGTGTAGTTAATGAATGGAATAAACTTCCTGCAGTGCAATGTAGTTCAGTTCGAAGCTTTAAGATTTGTTTAGATTGACACCTAAGCAAGATGTTGTAACGACTGTCATCTATTTAATATCATTTGTTTATTTGTTTTGTTATCCTCTGTTTGTTTGTTATTATTTGTTTGATTCACATTTATTATTAGTTATATGTCAATTTATTATTATTTACTATTTACCTGTTTGTTTGTTATTATTTGTTTGATTCACATTTATTATTAGTTATATGTCAATTTATTATTATTTACTATTTACCTGTTTGATTATTATTTAACTATACCTATGCATTTATTTATCTATTTTATTCCATATTATTTGTATTATTATATTTTTCATTTACTTATCTATTCTTACTATAACTTTTTCGCATTTGATGTAATTATGGACCGAAAGCTCTCTCTCTCTCTCTCTCTCTCTCTCTCTTCTCGTATAAGGGAACATATAAGATATAGTCACTCCTGCCCTATGTCATAGAAAACAAATTCAATTTATCAATAGAAAAAATTGTATTTTTTGAGGACTAACTATATGTTTTTTAATATGTTAGCAATATATTTATATGTACAGTATAGACCAGCGTTTCTCAGCCAAGGCTCCCCGGAACCCTAAGGTTCTGCAAAATGTCCCTAAAGGTTCCGCAAGAACAAGTGAGATTTTCTATTTAATTTCATATACGTAATATAATTAAACACGTACGACATATTCTTGGTTATTGTAATAATGTAATATAGACATCATCCTATCTAACCTATTATTACGATGAAAATAAAATGAGAAAGATATGGTATATGTTTTTTTTTTTATCTATTTATTTATTTATTATTATTATTTTTTTTTTTTTTTGTTTGCGCAGGGGTTCCTTGAGACATCGAATTTATTCTAAAGGTTACGCAAGGGTAAAAAGGTTGAAAAACGGTGGTATAGGCCAGTGGTTCTCAACCTGTGGTCCATGGGCCCCTGGTGGGCCACAGTGGTTCACAAGTGGACCAGCCAGCCGAAAATCACTAGTTGTTAGTGGATGCAAAACGATTAAATTTAGTGTTGAAGTAATCTCCAGGAGGTTAAATGGCAGCAATTCATAAGCACGGGGTACGTGTGGAAATAGGTTGAGAACCTTGGGTATAGACTAAAGACCTTTCCAATAAAGATGGATGCAACTTCGTTTTCTTTCCCGTGACGTCACTGGAGGAACAATCGCAGCCTCTGCATTTGTTTACTTTGACATCCTTGTAAACAAACGAAGTGCGTTTTGCTGCCTGTCGGTCTTAGAACAGGTAACTGCATTTAGGTATCAAATGAAAAACATTGAGAATAATTCCTTCTAGTGAGTTATCCCTAGTATATTGCTATATTCTAACCTGTGACCTGGTCTATATTCTTTATTTAGATACAGAAGAGGCTCACGCCTATGACTCCAGATCTGGATTCCCAACTTGTGATTACGTTTGAATTCTTGATTGTTCTAAAATCTATCTTGCCTGGCTTGAAACTGATGTGCTGAGGTTGCCTCAACCAATCACTCAGACAGTTGCTTCCAGTTATTTACGACCCTAGAAAGGAAAGCGTACTTTCTTACATTCAGTCGAGATCTTGACCAAAAGATCTTCAGTGAGTTACCACTGCTGGAACTTTCCTAAGTGTCAGTATTCCTCTACAGTAACGTTTCCCAACCTGGGGTGCTGAAATCAATTACAGGGGGTGCTGGGAAGTGATGCATACAAAAATTACATTGATATATGTATCATTGATTACCCAGCATATTTTACTTTTTCCATGCTATTTTATTTTTCTAGGGTGTTCTTATTTCTTCTACAAATAATATTGTCTGTTTCAGTTCTAAGGAATCAAGAAAATAGATCATCAAACAGTACACTTCATTTTCTTTTATCCTTCTAATAAAAAGATAGGGGTGCTGGACTGCTTAGACATGACAACAAGGGGTGCTATGGTCGGAAAAGGTTGGGAAACTCTGCTCTACAGCATTCATCATCATATTTTTCAGTAAATATTTTGTAAACCTCTATTAAATTTGTATTGGTATTGGCTTGAATTGCTTATAAAATTATTTCATACTAAAATTAAATAAAAAAGCAATCATGCAAAGTACTGATTTGTTCTTTTATTCAGCCTTCACTGACCACGAAATACTATGTGTATATATGCATCACACTGGCAGCATTAATATCATATACTAAGTCTTGTAGGGGCTGTAGCCAATGGAGTATGAGATTGAAAAATAAAGTACCAAACACAGGTATTGGGACACAAACCCTAAAACTAAATTAGGTTAAACAAATGTTTGTTTACCTTTTGTTTCACATAATCCTAAAGTAAAGTAAGCTCCAAAACATTAAAACTCTCCCTACCTACAGTGTTCTGGGACCCTGAGCCTTATAAAAGTTGATTTTGCTATACTGTACCATTTCTCTGAGTATTTTCTTTTTCTATGGTGGGGGAAAAGAATACTGCCACCAAGTATTTCCACTTGGATCGTAAGAGGCGAGAAAAAAAAAGGGACGGGGATTGGGACTAGGCATCCCTCTCCTTGTAGCCCTACAGGGCACATTCCTAGAAAAAAAGGCAGAGGCATAAGAGGGGCTGGAGGGCCTCGGTCCAGCACCCTAAGGTTTGGGTCTTTTAATGTGCGTGGATGTGGTACAGATGAGAGTAAAAGGGAAGAGATAGGTAGTATGTTTGTGAGAAGAAAGATGGATGTGTTGGCTTTGAGTGAAACTAAGCTGAAAGGGAAGGGCGATTGTAAGTTTGGGAGTGTAAGTGGGAGGTTATCAGGAGTGAAGAGAGGGCGAGGGAGGGAAAGGGTGGCTATTCTAGTAAGTGAAGAGATAGGTAAATGTGTAGTGGAGTGGGAGGAGGTTTCCTCATGGATAATGTGGATGAAGGTGAAACTGGGAAAGGAGATGTGGGTTTTTGTAAGTGCATATGGGCCTGGCAGAGAAGAGTAGAAGAAAGGGAGGCTTTTAGGATAGATTTAAATGAGTGCATAAAGGGTTTAGGGAGAAGTGTAAATGTAATAGTACTGGGAGACCTTAATGCTAGGGTAGGAAAGGAGCCAATTGATGGAGTGGTTGGGAAATGTGGAGTTCCAGGAAAGAATCGTAGTGGAGAGTTGATGGTGGAAATGTGTCTAGAAAGAGAGTTGATGATAGCAAATACAGTGTTTCGGAAGAAAGTCAAGCATAAGTACACATGGGAGAGGGTGGTGGGGGGAAAGGTGGTAGATAGAGCTTTAATGGACTATGTAGTGGTAAATAGGATTATGATAGGAAGAGTTAGGGATGTACATGTGCTAAGGGGAGAGGGTGGGGGAATATCAGATCATTTTCTGGTGGAAGGTAAGTTGAGAGTGGAGGACAGATGGAGGAAGAGGAAAGGGACAAAAGGTAGGGAGGTGCTTAGAGTGAACTCTCTAAACGAAGAGGATAAGGAGAAGGAGCACAAGAGGAAGCTGAAGGAGGAGTGGGAGGGAGTGAAGGATAGAGTGGAGGTAGGTGTGAAGGAGGAATGGGGATGGTTCAAGGAGGGAGTCACAAAGTGTGCAAGGATGGTGTGTGGAACAAGAAGGTCAGGAGGAAATAGAAGGAAGGGTAGTGAATGGTGGGATGAGGAAATGAAGAAGGTTGTAGAAGAGAAGAAGCGAGCTTTCACAGATTGGTTACAAAGTAGGACGAGGGAGTCATATGAGACGTACAGGGAAAAGAAAAGAGAAGTAAAGAAAATTGTAAAGTAGTCAAAGAGGAGAGCAGATGTGAAATGTGGTAAGAGTATGACAAAAAAAAATAAAGTTATAAAAAGATGTTTTGGAAAGGAATTAAGAGAGGAAGAGGAGGCGAATCAAGTAGATAAGAAAAGGTAAAAGGAGTAGATGGAGAGATGATAATGGAGGAGAAGGCAGTAAGGGGAAGATGGGCAGAATATTTTAGGGAGTTGCTTAATGTGAAGGAGGATAGGGAGGGAAAGATAGCTGCAGTGGGAAATGCTAAGAAAATGAGAGTGATGGGTGAGGAAAATGGAGGAGAAATAAGGAAGGATGAAGTGAAGGCAGCAGTTAAGATGATGAAAGCAGGTAAGGCACCTGGTCTGGATGGATGCCATGCAGAATGTCTTAAAAAAGGAGGTATAGTGATGGTGGACTGGTTGGTGAGGTTATTTAATGATTGCTGGAGAGAGTGTAGAGTGCCGGAGGACTGGATGAGTGCTTGTATAGTTCCACTTTATAAAGGAAAAAGGGACAAGTGTGAATGTAGTAGTTTCAAAGGGATTAGCTTGTTAAGTGTAGTTGGAAAGGCTTATGGGAAAGTCTTAATTGAGAGGATTAGGAGAGAAACAGAGCGAGTAATTGGTGAGGAACAGTGTGGGTTTAGGACAAGTAAAGGTTGCGTATATCATATTTTTGTGGTAAGACAGATATGTGAGAAAGTTATAGGAAAAGGTAAGGATGTTTCTTTGGCTTTTATGGATTTGGAAAAGGCTTACGACAGGGTAGACAGAAAGGCACTGTGGGAGGTTATGCGGATATACGGGATAGAAGGAAAGCTTCTGGGAGCTGTCAAGAGTTTTTATGAGAGTAGTAGAGCTTGTGTCAGGATTAGAAATGGAGAGAGTGAGTGGTTTGAGGTAAAGGTGGGACTTCGTCAGGGATGCGTTGTCACCCTGGCTGTTCAACTTATACATGGATGGGGTGGTGCGAGAGGTGAATGCTAGGGTAGTGGGTCAAGGATTGGAGATAGTTAAGGAAAATGGAGAAAAGTGGGAGGTGAGCCAGCTGTTGTTTGCGGACGACACTGCGCTTGTGGCAGGATCGGAGGAGGGATTGAGGAAGCTGGTGACAGAGTTTGGGAGAGTGTGTGATAGAAGAAAGCTGAAGATAAATGTGGGTAAATGTAAGGTGATGAGATGTACAAGGGGTGAAAGTGGCAGTAATCTGGAAGTGAGCATTAAGGGAGAGCGACTGGAGGAAGTGGATAGTTTTAGATATTTGGGTGCAAATGTGGCAGGAAAGGGTGGAGTGAAGGTGGAGGTAGAATGTAGATTGAGAGAAGCGAGTAAATGCCTTGGTGGTTTAAAAAGTGTAATGAGGAATAGGAATCTGGGAATGGATGCTAAGAGGAGACTGTATGAAGGAGTGATTGTGCCAACAGCACTGTATGGAGCAGAAACATGGAACATGAGAGAGGAAGAGAGAAGGAACTTGAATGTGTTTGAGATGAAGTGTCTGAGAAGTATGATGGGGGTTACTAGGCTAGATAGAGTGAGAAATGAGGAAGTGAGGAGGAGAACAGGGGTGGAAAGGGAGCTGGGAGATAGGGTGGATGAAAGAGTATTAGGATGGTTTTGACACATGGAAAGAATGAGTGAAGAAAGACTAGTAAAGGAGGTATGGAAGGCAGATGTGGAGGGAGTGAACATGAGGGGACGTCCTAGGATGAGGTGGATGGATGGGGTGAAGGGGGCTTTGGGGAAGAGGGGAATGTCGGTTGAGGAAGGACGGGAGAGGACAGAAGACAGGGGTGAATGGAGAATGGTTGTATATGGAAAATGTTGTGATGCATGAGGTGGATTGGACGGGGGAATGGGGGTGAGGTAGTGTGTGTGAGCAAAAATTTTTGACGCAGCCCGAAGGGATTTCTCCCCGTCCTCTCCTTTATGTGGGGGGACGGAGAGGGGGGGTCGCCGATTTAATGAAGCGGCCTTGCTGTGGATGTGCTGTGTCCTGCGACACTGCTTCTGACCCATGGCAGTGGACAGGGTGCAGGGATGACCCGTCATCTAGGAGGTGCTAAGATGGGAGGGAGGGTGGAGGGGTGTGGAGTGTTTTCGGGGATGAAATGGGTGGGAATGTTTTTGTGCCTTGTCCTTTTTGGCTACTCCCCTGGTAAGGGGGAAAAAAGCCTTGGTATATGTATGTACTTTGGTTTTTTATTTCATGACAACGACAATCAGTAACCCTAAGTAAGCCTAGTACCAGCACCATACTAAGCATCTGCACCTGTTTTTTTTTTTTTTTTTTTTTTTTTTTTTAGCAGACACAGACATTCTTGGGGTCACACTTCGTAAGACTGCAAAGGTAAAAAAAAAACAAAATACGGAGTTACAGTTCTGATTGAAATGCAGGGAGCTCAAGTACATATCATCAGATATCAAGGAAGTACTCGTAAACAGAGTTAGAGCCCCAGCAAAATGGTGGAATTGTTCACAACTTTGTGGATCCAGATCCAGAACAAACAAAAACTTCCCACCGCTCACAAACAGCAGATACTGGTGGTGGTCCTTCTTCAACTGCAGATGCTAGTCTGTTACCTGTTGCTCCCAATTGGACTAGGTTTATCCCTAAGCGCTTCATCTACCCTCAGATATGGGAACATATCCTCAAGTCAGGAAGGTGTGACCAAAGCACATACATTGATCAAGGGCTAAATTTTTTTTTTTTTTTTTTTTTTTTTTTTTTTTCATGTTCACAAGGTGGAGGCTGGCCTGTAAGGTGACATCTCTTACATCAAAAGTAAATACTATTGCTCCTAAAAAAAAAAAAAAAAAAACTCATAATATGCAGGTGTTCCTGAAACCTCCTCATAGCTTGCATGTGTTGCTAAAACCAGATGCCACAGTGAAAAAGGACACTGCAAATGTGTTGCTGGAACCAGTAGACATTGCAACCATGTTGTAACTTTGATGTCATTAATCATTGTGTACTCCTGAAGTATAATGTATTCCCATAGCAGAAAACATGTACTGAGAATCTTCAGAGGTGGCAACGCCCGAATACTCAAGGGTTATCTGTTCAACCAATCATGGGCTACGTAGAGATATGATCAGACACCAGCTTCTCTAATACCTTCCACATAACTATAATATTATTATATGGTGCTACTTAATTGTAGCTGTTGCTGAATTTGCTCTTATCTCCTTTGTCGCTACCACATCCTCTTTCGTGGACGTATTAGAAAGAAAAAAAAAGTGGTTGAATTTTTAACTATAAAATATGCTTGTGGAGTGGTAAAAACACGGCTATATTGCTGCAGTGGTGTTTCATAGGCCTGGTGTAGGGTTCTAGTGTATGTACCTTCTTCGATCTTCAGTGGTCCAATCTATATGTAGGTATGTGGAGCACCTAGGAATGTGTGTAGACCTCTTGATGAGTATGTGGATATGTGGGGGAAGCAAGTATACCATTGGGAAGCTATCATGATGAAAACAGGGAGAAAGTGTGTGAGAGAGAGAGCGAGAGAGAGAGAGAGAGAGAGAGAGAGAGAGAGAGAGAGAGAGAGAGAGAGAGAGAGAGAGAGAGAGAGAGAGAGAGAGAGAGAGAGAGAGAGAGAGAGAGAGAGAGAGAGAGAGAGAGAGAGAGAGAGAGAGAAAGTGAGAAAGAGTTCATCAGGTAGTGACCTTAGGTATTTGTCTAGTTCTTGAACCTGATGTTGGAGCAGCCTGTCTAACATTGCTTTTGAAATTTGAACCTATGATGTGCAATTTATCCTCTATTTCCTTTATTTTGTTTTCAAGTCTATCCTTAACATCTTTACTGGAAATGTTCTGTTTTAATATTTGCAAACTTTTATTAATGGAGTCCACATTTTCTTTAATTTTGGTTACATTTTTATAATCAAGAACTACCCTTACCACCTTATCAACCAAGATTAGGTTACCTTGATGATGTACCAATGCTCCAGGACGAATCGGATTCCAGTCCATGGCACTCACCAAACTTAATATTATTAATAAGGCAGTTTTCATCTGTAAAATACATCAAGATTAATATTCAACTCTTGAAAAATATCATTATAATATTCTCCATATTCTCCAGGGTTATCAATATTTATGCACAAAGTATTACTATAATCATCTTCATAGATCTGCAAGCTAATTTTCCTTATGTCATCTAAATGTCCTACCAATTCTTCTCTTGATTCTAAATGTTTAAGTTTAAACTTGTTTCCACCTGCAGAATCAATTACCCTATATGGACCAGTGTACCTTAGTGAAAGTTTATTATTGGGTGAGGTTGCTTTGACCATTACTAATTCCCCAATTTTCAATTCTAGTTTACGAGCTATTTTGTGTTGTTGTTCCCTCATCTCTTGTGAATACACCTGCATATGTTTCCTAACTCTTTGGTGAATACTTTGAAGAGTATTTATCCTATTGGATATATAATCATCCATATTATATATGGGTTTTTGTTCTGCAGTCAACATTTCATATGGCAGAGTTTTGTCCTCCCCAAAAATTATAAAATGAGGTGTATCCCCAGTTGCTACATTAATTTGATTGTTCAGGGTACACTTAACACAAGGAATCCAAGTATCCCAAGTTACACTATGAGGACTTATTAGGGTTCTAAGACATATAATTATCTTTTTGTTTAACCTTTCTACTACTCCATTACTTTGGGGATGGTTAACGAGTATATTGACTTTCTTGATGTGGAACACATTACATAGATTTTCCAAGATTTTGTTATTAAATTCAGTCCCATTATCTGAAACTAGGATGTTAGGTGTAGTAAAATTACAGATTATCTGATCATAGATTACGGAAGCAATAGTTTCAGCCTTCTTATTGATTATGGGTTGTAATATACAAAATCTTGAAAAATAATCAATAGCAACAAATAGGTATTTAAAGCCGTTCTCGGTTAGTGGTAATTCCAAAGTATCCATGTGAACTCTTTCCCAAGGTTTCTGTGGAATGGGATAGGTGAGTATAGGAGCAGGTTTTGGTGTATTTCCTTTCACCTTTACACATTTTACACATTTTTCTATATAATCATATATAGTTTTCTTCATACCTAACCAAAAGTACTTAAGTTGTGCCTGTCTATAAGTTTTATCCTTTCCAGGATGTGAACTACAATCACTATCATGAAGTAACTTCAATATCTCATTTACCAGAGTTTGTGGTATAACCAACTGACTTACTTGACCTCTAGAAATATCTTTCCCATTTACAAATGTTTTCCTATACAAAATTCCATTAATCAAATGAAATTCCTCTATCTTATACCCCTTTGGTAGCTTTGGAGGATCTCCTCTTGGGTTCATCAAATGCTTGATTATTGAATCACATGTCTCATCATCTCTCTGTTCTCTTATTAGCATTTCTTCATCTAAAGTTACTAATTCTTCTATACTACAAACAAAATTAATCAACCCAGTCCCAGTCATTGGTTGACTAATGTTTCTAGAAAGTGGATCTGCTACATTCCTTCTACCCGGAATATAATTAAATTGAACATCATAGCACTGAAGTATCGCAAACCATCTAGCAAGTCTGCCTCTAAGATTCTTATGCTTAAATAAGTTCTGAATAGCTGTGTGATCAGTCCAAACTCTGATGGGATACCCTAGTATCATATCCCTAAAACTTTCTAAAGAATAAATTACTGCTAAAGTTTCTCTTTCAGTTATAGAATAGTTTCTCTCCGCACTATTACAAAGTCTGGATGTGTAAGCTATGGGTTTCAAAGTTCCATTTCTCTCTTGCATTAGTATGCCTCCTAACCCTATGTCAGACGCATCAGTACAAAGAATAAATTCTTTTTCATAGTCGGGGAAAATTAAAATAGGTGAACTTGTGAGTTTATCTTTCAACTTGTCAAAAGCTTGCTGTTGCGCAGGTCCCCATATGAACTTTGAGTCCTTTCTCAACAAAGAACTTAGTGGATTAGCAATGTCAGCATAACTTTGAATGAATTTTCTATAATATCCTGTTAATCCCAAAAAGCTCCTAACCTTGTCTACATTGGTCGGAACTGGAAAATTCTTGACAGCGTCCACCTTTGAATTTACTGTACTCAGTCCGTGTCTGTCTATCTTATGTCCTAAGTAAATGACACTGTCTTGCAAGAACTTACATTTTTCAAGTTTTACTTTTAACCCAGCTTCTCCTAGTCTTGAGAATATCAAATCTAATTTCTTAAAGTGCTCCACTGCAGTCTGAGAAACTATTAAAATGTCATCTAGAAATACACTGGCAGTGTTTCCTAACAATCCATCTAGAATAGTATTCATTAATCTCATGTAAGTTAATGGACTATTACATAACCCAAATGGCATTCTCTTGAACTCATAATGTCCTGTTGTAGTAGAAAATGCTGTGAACTCTCTTGAATCTTCATGCAATTCTATTTGCCAAAAAGCTGATTTGATATCTATAGTACTAAAATATCTATTCTCAGTTCCCAAACTTCTCAAAATGTCACCGATAATGGGTAATGGTAACCTGTCACGAATGGTGTGCTTATTCAGTTCCCTGTAATCAATAACTGGTCGCATAGTCCCATCCGACTTTGGTACTAGGATCAACGGAAAATTCCACTCACTTTTACTATGTTCAATAATATCCTGTGATAACATTTCAGTGATGAGTTTATCTACTACAGCTAATTTAGAGTGAGGAACTCTGTAGGCTGGTATGTAGATAGGTTGTGTTCCTGGTTTTAACTTAATGTGATGTTTTAAAACAGTTGTTTTGCCTAAGGCGTCCCCCGGCAAAGCAATTGCTTTTTTATGTTTCATAAGCAAAGCAAATAAAGCTTCATCCAACTCAGGGCAATTAGTTGATTGTAATAATTCTTTATATCTATTTCTTAAGTCTATGCCTTCTTGTACTGAACAAATTGATGAAGTTGGTAATTCTATCTCCTCACTATTCTCATTTAAAATCTTAATAGGTTTAGTACACACCTGAATACATCCTATTTGTGTACCTTTCTTTAAAACGGGGGCTGGGGGCATAGTATTAATTACTAATACTTCTACTCTGTTCTTATTTGTCTTATAAATCCCTGAGTCCCACTTCAATCCTTTAAGTTTAACTGATTCTGGGACTGTAATTACTTCAGAGTCTACATTGATTCCTTTCAAACACACTTCAACCTTATTAATTGACATGGGATGTAACAATGTCGACCTTGTTAATCCGCAATCTGCAATTCTCAAGGCATCTGTGGTTGATAATTTAGTAATCTCTGGGATTTCCTGAACTTCTGAGTTGGGTTCACAAATTGTTTTACTTTCTGTAGGGTTGGACCGCTCGGCCTCGCTATCTAGGATAGAAATGTTATCTAAGGATTCATTGATTCCTGTCACTGGTCTTAAGTCTGGTTGATTTAAGAATGGGATTAACTGTGACTTCACTAAAATTCCTAAGTCAGCAGGACAAATTACCATGTTTTCTTTTCTCATAGTTGCAAATCCTATCAATAAATCTCCTGGAAAAACAGACTCTTCTACCACTATCACTGGGATGTACAATTGTTCATTTGTATATAAGGCAACTTCTAGCTCAATCTTGCCTAATGTTTTTAACTGATTTCCAGTTACACCTTGCAATGTGTAACGGATTGGTTCCAACATTTTCACTCCCGGGTTCAACTGGTTTAAAACTTTACTAGTAATTACATTAACTACAGACCCTGTATCAATAACAATTTGAATAGGCTTATTGAACACTTTACCCGCAATGAGAGGTCCTACAGAAGTTTTACCAACAGTAATTATCAGTTTGTCAGTTTCTTTCATCTCCCTTGCATTCCCATATTTAACACAATACCGCCTATCGGTATATATATGGGGAGGTCTGAAATGGTTTATTCTGTGTCTGGGGGTTTTCCTCTTAGCCCTGGGGGTACCCGAAAATTTCGGCACTCATGAGTTCTGTGTCCGATTTTATTATGGTAAATACAGAATGGAGGGTTCCTACATTGATACTCATTGTGACCTTCGTATTTGCAATTTCTGCAAATAATCCCATAAAAACATTCTTGTGCCTTGTGTCCCCAAGCATTACAATTAAAACATAGGATTCTGGTATCCCTATCCCTAGATGGACTTCTAGCATGCCGCCTATGTCCTACTTCTGTTTTCTTAAACTCTCTAGAGTTCCTATATTGGCTTTGTTGATTTATAGGCATTACATATGGGTTTATTGTTCTGGTCTCACTGTATCCTTGAAGAAGATAATCTACTTCTCCTAAACAGATATTTGATTTTAAATCTTTGTACAGCCTTTCTGCTGTTAAGTCATCAGAATTCTTTGCCAATAAGCTAAATGTAATCAATTTGATTACCTGTGAGATTTCCATCTTCTCACTAGATCTTTCTATCCAGTCTGAATCTTTCAAGATAGAATTCATGTCTTTTGACCATCTATCTAATCTAGCTAAGTACTCTGTGTCAGTTTCACTTGTCCTAACTTCCTTAATCATTTTTACCAATGATCTAATAGGATCCTGATCACATTTGGACATGAAATGCTTGAGAAATGCTTTCTTATAATTATCATATTGATTAATTGATTCCATTTGCTGGAAGTTAATGACAAACCTCGCCCTTCCATGCTCTGGATCTATATTCTCCTTGAGAATCTCAATCTTACGATTCTCATTTGTAATGTTTTTACTAACTATAAGTGTGTCAATAAGGTTCAAGAACTTGTTTACACCATATGTGTTAGACTCTCCTGTGAATTTTGGAATATTTGTATTTGATGTGTGAATTTCGTGTCTCAACACGTTAGAATTCTGAGGGGTACTCATACTTATTACTAATACCTTGCTTTAGCCTGGCTGCTTGCGATGTCGCTTCGTGATGTCAATGTCTGGTTTGACGTCCTTCTACGGTCTTGTCATTCCTCAACGACGTTGTTCCTCCTCCATCACACACTCTGCCTTGAAGACCGCCTTGTAGATGATGATCTCCTTGAAGAATCTTGAAGAATGCTTGTTCCCAACGTAGCAGTTACTTGAAGTTGTAGATTTCTCTCGTAGTCGTAATACACTCTTGATTTTGGTTGTCTTGTTCCCGTAGACTTCTTGCGCCACTTCTCTTCGGAGGTGTTTAACACCCAGTTCGTCCGTCGCACCGCTGCCACCACTTTCACCACCCCTTGTCACCACTGTCACTTAAATTTGACTTGTAATATCACTCGTCTCGAGGCCCCTTGCCTCTCGTTACGTGAGGTTCACTAATATTCAAGTTCCTCTTAAGTAGTAGGCCCAATGCCTTCTTTTTCCTGTAGTCTCACTATTTTCTAGGCCCCATGCCTATTCCTCTCGTCCTTTGGGTTAATAAAAGGGTGGTGAATTTTCTTTCTTCTTTCACTGTAATTTCACCTTTTGATTACACTCGGGATCTCTTTTCTCTCGTCTCTACATCGTCTCCTGATCCTCTCTCCACACCCTCTCTATATCTTCTCCCTCTATCTTCTCTCTATCTCTTCTCTATAGAACGTCTGACGAGATCCCGTATCTTACGCTAAGCTACCTTCGTCTGACGTCACTAATTTTTCTAAACCAATCCCCGGTGACTTCTCAAATAAATGTCACTCCTTATGGGCGTGACTTTGAATTCATGCACCAATAGTTTTTTCCTCCTTCTGCACCTTGCACCAATCCGGAAAGCCATTTCAATGCCACTAGCAAAAATTGTTTACCTCAGCATTAGTCAAACGAAGGTAACCCGCGCTTACAATGTTGTGATTACATAAGCGATTATAAAAACAGTCACCACCGTCGGTGTGTTTACATAGACAAAACGTCGCCCTCACCTAGACATAACATTGCCCTCGAGCAGGCGTCGAGTCTGAATTATTCTACTGCCCTAGCTCATTTCCATTCGTACACTACCGGCCTCTTACAGAGAGAGAGAGAGAAAGTGAGAAAGAGTTCATCAGGTAGTGACCTTAGGTATTTGTCTAGTTCTTGAACCTGATGTTGGAGCAGCCTATGAGATTTATTATATGTTTTGGGAGTGTATTGAATAACATTGGGCCATTGTAGGTGAGACTGGCGGCAAGGAGAGCCACAATAGAAATGAATTATAAAATGCCTTTGTGTCATCCTCGTAATTCTACACATTGTATTTTTATGTCTGTGAATAAGGTTGCAAAATAAAAAAATAAACTAAACTCAGGACTGAATTGCAGTGGGCAATTATGTTGGATTCAAGTATTCAACTTTGGACTAAACCCAGGACTGAATTGCAGTAGATTGTTGGATTCAAGTATTTAACATTGGAGAGGGGAGGGATGACTTTTTGGGTTTGGATTTTGTGTTTTATATTTGTACTTTTATATTTGATGCATCATGGGTATTTATAAACTATAGATTTAATTATATCAGGTTATATTGGATGAGGCTAGGTTAGGAAGTTCAAAGTGGTACTATACCAATTCAGCAATTTTACCTTTAAATTAGCTGTCTTTTGGTCATAACTTTGCTTTGATGTGTGATGCATATTGAAATGTAATACACATAGTATTTTGTTGTGAGGCGAAGGTTGAATCAGGAACCCTTTTTTAAGATTTCACAATTACACAATATTTTTTCCCTGGCTAGTTGTGTCTCTCAGAATGTGGCGATGATTTGTATAATATAATGCTTTTATTACTAAATTCTTAGAGAAAGTAATGTGATTGCGGTAAATATTAGATCTAGTCAATAATGTTGTTTGTAATAGTATTTCATGTTATTACTATCAGTATTATTCATGTATAAGTATCATCATAGTATCATGTTATTGTTATTACTATCTATTGTAATTATTGGGCGGTGGGCAGGGTGCAGGGATGAGCCGTCATCCAGGAGGTGCTCAGATGAGAGGGAGGGTGGGAGGGGTGTGGAGTGTATTT